>NC_088098.1:171210529-171513559 GCF_036370855.1 Dromaius novaehollandiae | reverse complement strand
AAATGTTAATAATAGCCTGAACTTTGTAGGGCTTTTTTTGTTTGTTTGTTTGTTTTTTTAAGAATGGTTTGTGTAAGAGGTGGATGCTTTCTGTATCCAAAACCAGGCTTCTTTCAGGCACTCAGTCTCCAAGGTGGGTCTACATTTTATATATTCTAAATACAATGGAATATGAACTCAGAGATAAATACATTTATTTACTGAAATTCCTCTGGGAATAAGTCATTTTTTAATAAGTTATTTTTTTAAATTGTAGATAGCAGTTTTAGGGGAAGGGTTTCTGAGGAAATGACATAATTTCTGAAGAGTTTATGAAATTAACATCTTATACATCTAAAACTTCTTATGGTGGGAGAAAAATGCTTCGGTACTTGATTTTAGCATTCTATTTTGGAAAAACAAAACAAGAAAACAATCCCAACAGCATCCTTGTCTGATGTACAGCTGCTTTAAATTTAACATAAGAAGTTAGTTTGTTTTCAGATCTAGAATGGTTTTAAATCTGCTATTCATAGTGTAAACTCACAAAAACTCTGCATTACCTTTTCCTTACTCAACAACAGAAAAAAGGTTGCTAGGAATAATATCGCTTATAATAAATGGAATTCTTGGAATAATTCATGAACTAGCCCTAATTTTTCTGTTATTAAGTGTTTGTTATTCTTTTTTTTTTTAAGACAAATATTTCAGTCTGTTAATATTTCAGGTATGAGCTACTAGTTTAAGTACTTGGTTCTTTTTTATAGGGCATTTAGTCTTTTTTTTTTTTTTTAAGTGAAACTTTTACAAAAGAGTATATTTAAGGAATTTTTATGTTATTGGACATTTGCTTCCTAACTTGTTCCACTGATGTCTGTAAGGAAAAAAACAGCAACAACAACAACAACAACAACAACAAAAAAAGAAAAAAAGAAAGGACCCCAGGATTTTGCATAGCATGCTATATTCTGAAAAAAAATATTCAAAACCCATCAGAATTTCTTGGCATTAAATTGTTAAAATAATTCATTTAGAATTTTGTCAAAAAAGGGGAAAATTTTGTTTTTACCAAACAAAGTACTTGAGTAATTTCTTATAAACACACTTGACGAAATAGATATGTTCTTGAGAAAGTGTTTTAATTCAATCAGCATTTTCCAAGGAGAAAACTTTCCACCCAGAATTTTTTAATCATCTCTATTTTTAATGTTTAATACCATTTGTGAACTACTGTTGAGTGCATAATGGCTTCTATATTTGCCAATAGAGCAACTGCACTGTTTGGATGTTACCCATTTCTCTAAAATGAGTTGAAATAAGAGTATAATAGCTAATGTAATGCTAATTCCTTTTTATTTAAAAGTGGTCTATCACTGCTAAATATTTGAAGCACCGTGTCACGTACTCCTTGTTTAGGGAGTCCTGTGAAATACCTATTAGTGTCATTTATTCATAAGGATGATGAAACTGTCATCCTGTTATACAATTATATAATCTATAAGTAGGAAGCTCTTCACAATGTCACTGTTGCTAGGCTGATTAAGACTGTCGTTGAGGATCTTTAAATATAATGATTGACAAAGGGAACCTGTTGGGAGAAAATGACAGATGCCAACAGGGCTTTCAGTTAATACCATTCTAGAAACTTTTGTGCACCATCTTTTTTAGAAATCTCTATTCCTGCCTTTGGTATTTAATTTCATCCCCCTTTTATTCCCTCATTTCCCCCCACCCCATCAACATATGCCTCAGTCCTCTTATGCCCCACTTTTCTTTCTGTCACTTATGTCCTATTTGCTTGGTGTTTATGACAAAGCTAACTGAATAGTCTACCTACCTCCTTCAACCTTCTTCCAGCCCACTGAGCAGATGGTCTCACTATCACTTTGTCTAGCATTTTCAGCTTAAAACCCAAACAGGATTTCAGAAAACATAAAGGTGTAGCTTTTTAGCTTCTCTCTCTCTCTTTTTCTTCTTTTCTGATGGTGTGAGGAAAAGTTAGTCCAAAACAGAAAGAAATTTCTTTTTGTGGATACTTAACTTCTCATATTTACAGCCCCACATTTCTGTGTGTATTGAGGGAGGAGGCAGTGCTCACCTTCCCTCTCTCTGTCTGTCTGTCTGTCTGTCTGTCTGTCTCTCTCACACACACACACACACACACACACACACACACACACACACACACACACACACACACACACACACACACACACAGTGAAGTTTTCAGTGATGTTTGGCTGTCATCCACACTTCCATGCTCTGTAGGAATATAACTTAGTTATAGCTGCATTATCTATACCAATTCCTAGTTCAGCCACAGGCTTCCTGAGAAAGTTCAGGCAAGTTGTTTAGGCACAGATTCATCCCACCCAACTTCACAGACCTATTATCCCAAAGTTATGACCACAGTCTTCCTTTGCAGTCCACACAGGGAGACACACTTCTTCAGAGAGTGATCAGGCTGGCTTAGGAAGTTTCTGCAAGTTTGTCTAAACTGTAGAATTTCCTAGTGTGCACTCAAACCCTATTTTGACTTGCAAAATATGTGCTGTTAATGTCTATATGGTGCTCTTATACACATATCCATTTACATCTATGGGATGTATAAGCATAAATTATCATAATAAATGACATTTCACAGGCTGTTGTGTAGAATTAACTTCTTCAGCTACAACTACGAATCTGGAGCGTGACCTGGTGGGACTGAGGTACAGGCTCACATCCTGGTTTGTTCATCCTGCATTGGGAATAGTAACTTCGGAAAATTGAGTAGGACTGACAGCCAGGAACAATAGCTTGATTAATCACCTTCACAATATTCAGCAGAGCTTGTCAACCAGACTGTCGGGGAAAAAAAATTAGCAAAACAGCAGTTAGCGGTTTCTGAACATTAGGTAGCAAAGTGAGAAGCTGTAACTTTAAACCTCTTCATTCTTTTCTGGGCTTGTAAAAGCCTAGAACTTTGCTATAGGTGTGTCCCGATCCAATATCGGGAGGGTTTCGTTACCATCCCAAGGACAAGATTAAGACGCTAAAACCGGTCAAATATGGTACAACCTTTTACCTTTATTTTCCACGAAGTGGGGAGAAAAGGTGTGTGTGGGGGGGGAAGGCGAAGGGGAGGCGAAGGGAAGAGGGGAACAGAACAAGGGTAAGGGGAAAAGATAGAGAAAAGTTGGAAAAGGAGAGAGGAAGCTAGCTACCACCACTCCGAGGCCGATGATGTTCCGCTGACTCCGCTCGAATCACAGCTCAAGCTGGGGGCCTCCGAAGAGGGACGAGGAGCGAGGGATGAGAGTGGGAGCAAGGGGGGGGGGCAAACAAAGAAATCCCTCGGCAATTATAGCTTTTTCAAATTAAGTTTCCCACCCCTCACGTGGTAGTTCAGACCAATAGTAATATTTGGGTCTGGGGTCTCCTGCTCCTTATTGGGTCTCCTCACTGTCCCTAGGTAGGCCGTTTACTCTTGCCGTTTCTGCTGACAGGTGTGTCTCCATTCTTAGGTCCAGCCATTAGCTCTCAAGGTCCTGACAAAGAAGGTGATAACTCCAGCAATTAGCACTGTTTCAGCAGTGCACAGGAATGCAAATTGCTGGTAATGCCCTTATCATTCCCGCCTGCAACAGCTCTGGGCCCTTTCTCACTGTACTAGGGAGTGCGGCCTAAGGCTTCAGCAAATTTAGCCACTCATGCCAAGCAGGTTTTATAGAAGTTGTGCTAAAAACGGACAATAATTTACAGTCCAGATCCCAAAGTCTCTGCCCGATTGTGGTCTCGTTCAGTGCAGGCTCGGTGTGTCCCAGGTGGTCGCAAGGAGACCACCTCGGGGGTCGCAGCAGCCCAGTCCTGTTTCCGCCAGGGACAGATGGCTTGTTCAGGGTTGTGGCCTGCCTGCACCCCATGCACCAAGAAATGTTTAAGGCAAAAAATTCATTCATCAGTCTGCCACAAGGTGTTCAGGTGAGAAACTTTGACATAAGCAGGGTACAGGTTTGAGGTCTCATTCACATCTTTACTAAGCTGTGTAATTATTAACTATTCAAAGGATTCCTGCCTCAGCCACCTTGTCCCCTGAATATTTAGATATCATATACCTAACAGCTTTGAAAAACAAAAGAGAAAAAACAAGAACAGCAAATCTTACTGGAAATTTGTAGCTATATAATAACATATCAAATGAGTGCCAGTCTTCAGCTTGGACACAGAAATAGTCCTGAAGAGCACAAGTAGTATTCTAAATAAATCTAGGTGTGTTCTAGACACTTTTGAAAACTTTAAACCTAAAGAGACTTTATACAGTGTTCACAGAATGAATAGTTATCCCCCAAAAGGTTTTGTCTACACTGGGAAACTTTAGGGACACATGTACCTGTTCTCTCCCCTCCTCTTGCCTCTCATGTTGGGTTTCAGCACGTGTAACCAAGGTGATGAACAAAAACACCACCAGTGGTACCAAAAGCAATAGTTTTCTAAGAATTCCCAGCTCTGATGCAGTTGAAGTGATGCATGCAAAATATATTTTATTTTGGTCTGATGGAGATGTGCATCTGATGTGGAATGTTTGGTTTTGATATTTGGGCAAAAAAAAAAATGCAAATAACTTGCTTACAGTCCATATGAATAATAACCCTTCTTCAGTATTGTTACCTGGGTAGCAAAAAAATGAAGTAGTTTACAATCTGGGCAAAGGTATTCCGTTTAACAAGTTAACAGGTTCATCATTTTTTATAGCAACATGTTCATACCACTGTAGTTAAGATGGTGCCAGCATTTCCATTATCAATAGTTTATGGGTTTATAACTCAGCAGGAGAAGAGCACTAGCCCTACTGCACTTTAAATGAATTATTTGCTCAGTGTAACTTTAAGAGTCAAGGGATATATGATAAAACTTACAGTTTCTTCTAGGGTGTTAGTAAAGATACTAGACATTGCAGCTGCAGCCAGACTATTAAAAATGTTCCTTAGTCTAAATGTGATGTACGTGTGATCTCATACAGGATAGGATGAGTTTGGGATGCATTCCAAGAAGAAACACAGCAGTGACTATCAGTATTTGTCAAATAATGAATAATAAGAATAACATTACTTACGACAGAGGGCAAGTGAGAGGATGCACAAAGGAGAAGTTGTGTTTTGATACCAGATGCTCCTGATGTGCAGTAGCAAGGTGCTAACTAACATATGTGCTAACTGTCCAGGCCTCTTTCCAGAAAAGTACTTAAACATGCAGTTATTTGTGGACTCGTGAGCAGTCTTACTGACTTCATGTAAATTGCTCGCATGGCTAAACAGAAGCATACACATGAATGCTGAATTGTGGCTGAGATGGAGACATACTTAGGAAGCAAAAGAGCAAGAATGAGGTTGAAGCCTGGCAATGATTAACTCAGCCATGTCATTACCATTATTCCCAATATTTTTCAACATTCACCTATATCTGACTTGCCTCCTCCAAACAAACCAAAAAAAGAAAAAAAAAAGAAAAAAAGAAAAAGGACCAAAATTTCTGATGGCCTTAAACCAATTCTAGATGTTATTACTGTTGGTGTAACTACTTGTTAGTTTATCAGAGACAATTATTTACTGGAATATTTTAGCAGAGTTATTTCATAAATTCAGTTTCTTTCTTTGTCTTTATATATATTCTATATTCTATATATAAAGTCAAAGATCTTTCTTTGTCTTTATATATATTCTATATTCTGTATATAAAGACAAAGACTAATAAACTCAAAATGCAAAAAATTTGCATTTGCAAGTTGGTAAAAAATTCTAACTCTGAGCCTCTGAGCCCCTGTGTGATGAAAGAAAAGTGCTTTACTGTTTGCCACATGCCATTATGGGATATGTTAATGTATAGGATATATATATATATACACACACAAATATGTATCTAGTCTAAGAGTAAATGTTTCTGAAGTAGAGATATTTGTATGACTGTTGTGGTTAACTATAATAATTAAAATGCTGAAAGATAAATGTCACAGAGTTCACCGTCAGTTTAGTGTGATTCCACAAAATGTCGTATGTTTTGCATTGCAGACTGATTTTAAAAAGTAAGGAAACTTGATGGACAGGACAACTTGCACATTTAAAACAAAATGCCTTGACTTAAGTCATTTAATTTTTGCTCCTTTTACTCCTGGGAATTGTTTGTGCCCAAAAGTAAAGCTCTTCCTCATGGGATTAGGCCAGAACTGGGGTATTAAGTTTGTTCCCAGCATTATGCTGACTGATTCCTTTGTGTGGTTGGAAAGGAACTTTTTCTTCCTTTGAAGATCAGACTTTTCGCCCTTTTCACATCCAGACAACCAGTGAGAAGATGCACTACATTACAATTTGATAAATTCTCAATGTAGTTTTTGTTCAGGAGCAAAAATATTTTCTAAAGGACTGGAAGAAAAATGGAAACCCGCATCAGATGAAAGTGGAGATTGACTGAAGTAGACATCTGGGAAGAAACATTCATCTGGTCTATTTTTGAATAAAATGAGTTTTGAACTAGAAGTTCTTCTTTCTTTTTAATGACTATGGAGACTTTCTCAGATACAGAGGACTGCTACAGACATCTGAAGTTTCGTAATATGAATCCTGTGCCTGATCCAAGAGGACAAGTATTTCATTCTCACTGCCTTGTGTGGAAGTATAGGCGCTAAAGAAGGATTAATGGAGTTAGGATTCCAGGAGAAACTGATATGAGTCATGAAGTAAAAGAAGATGTTTTGCAGTGGATGAGTTATTGCTGGCCAAAAGTCACATGCAACATTTTTTTAAAAAAAAGTGTATACTGATTACGTCACATCATTTTGTCTTTTTTTCTTGCAATCTCCTGGGCACTAATTATGCCCTAATTATGCATATAGTTTTCTAAAAGAACAGCAAATACGTTAAATAACCTTGGCATGAGGTAAATAGTAGAGGAAAGAATAAAATAAAAAAGACTCATAGCAATCACATCTGATCACCCACAAAACCTGAGTGATTACTAACTACATGGTTCCATAGTTTTTATGCAATGTTAATTTCAGAAAATATCAGGGCATTTTTTTGTTGTTATTGCTTTGGGTTTATTTTCCCCCTCACATTAAAAAAAAAAAAAGAAAAGAAAAGAAAACCAGGAAAAAACATCATTCTGAAACTACCCTTTCTTCTGTGTTAAAGCATAGTCTGCTTTGTCTGTATGATATGTCCCTATGACTTGAAGTTCTGTCATATCCAAACATTCAGATGATTCCAGTCTCTGGAAATCAGCACAAACAGATACAAAGCTTTCATTTGCAAACCTGATGAAGAGCTCATTAGGTGTTCTCAGAAAAGTTTTAGAAGAGAGAAACTATTTGAAATGACCCTCTCAGGTTTAAAATTCCACTTTCTGTTGCACATGGCACAGGTGGATCACCTGAGGAGCTGAAGAGGCTGATACTCCTTGATGAAGAGAAATCCTTTATGGTTTTCTTTTAAATTATGCTAAGCAATAGGAAAAGAGTGTGAGATTGTGGAGCACATTTTAGCCTTCCATGGCGACTGCCAGGTGCATATTTGCAGAGGTGCCAGTATGGAATGGTGTGATGGTCTCCCAAAATACCCAATTAAGCTTTCAGAAATAGCTGCTGAAGCTGCTTTACTTTTCGCTTTTGTAATTTGTCTCACTGTAGTGTTCAGTGTCTGAAAGTATGTTTTCCACGTATTTTGAAAATCTCTAACTATATTTCTTGTTTGTGAGTTAATCATGCTGGTTAGGGTTTTAACGCAACACTTTGCTCTGGTCCATTAAGAAAAGACCTTTGATTGAAATGTATCTCATTTCTAATCATAGTACATAGAGCTGCAATTTAAGTATCTATTCCCCATATAGGGAGATTTTAATACCACAATGTTGTTAATTTGTCCTGTGCTCAGATTGCTTTAAACATGAAGATGTAGATTTTAATACCATGCCATTTAACTTGACTGATGTTTCGGAAGAAACCTTGCCTGTTCTGCACATACTCGTGGGACACAGCTTTCTCCATTTCAAGAAGAAGGTTCCTGTCTATTCCTGACTTTGGGAATGTAGCAGTTAATTTGGAACAGTGCTCTTTGCTTTTAACCTGACCTTGATCATTACTGTTGAGTCTTAAATCTCTGGAGGAAGGTTAGGAGAACACTCTCATGAGACAGGGCTGTTGCTATAAAACCAATACAATGAAGAATGAACACCAAAAAGAAAAAAAAAAAAGGTTTAATCAGTAGATGGCAGTATGAGCTAGCAAGAAGCCTGAAGGCTGGTCTCTCAGGCCTTTTGCACATTAATCATACATACAGAAAATTCCACAAAGTACAAGCTGACAAAGACCTTGCTTTGCCACAATCAATCTTTATTCACCACTAGATTAAAGTGGTTAGATATACTTGATTGCCTCAGGTCCAGAATAAAGCTTATAAATAACTACATATATGTAATCTTCTTAAATTTTTGCCGTTCCATTTTTGTATTGTATTTTATTTTTTAACTGAGGTTGGGGTGTAATCCATTTATTCTCAGCTTTGCTATATGACCACCCAGTCCATCTGTCACCTTGACAGTGAAGCTGTAATTTTAATGTTTGGCTGTGTAAATGTTTAAAGCTTCTTTCTTTTATTTACAAAGAGAAGGATACAGCTAATAGAGTGCAGTTGAAAGAGGGCTGTCTCAGCTCACTTGTCTTTACTCCAAGACTTTCACTGCTGTGTGCCTTTGTATTTTAAACTGAAATGGCACCAGAATGGTGGCGTAAATGATGCATTGTACTGCAAAATTCATTTTGGACAGCTCTATTCTCCAGCCTGCTCTGCTTTTGCCTGTTGACAATGTACAAAGGATGTTCTCATTATTCACTTTGGAAAGTTATTAGTGCAAATATTTTCCTACCATACACTCAGCAACAGGAACTGTATAAGTGTACTCAAAATAAAGAGAAATGATGTGGATGCATTTTCCAGTTCCCTGTATAATAGGATAAGCTTATCTAGAAATGTATGTTTAGGTCTGTATAATTTTGCAGATTGTTTTTGGTCTTATTCATTAAAAAAATGAACTCCATACTTTATTTCTCAGACTCACTAAGGGTTTGGCTCTATTCATTCAACCTATGCATTCGTGTAGCAGTCATGCCCATGATGTTTTATTATTTAACTTAGCAGCCCTTTCTCTGTGAAAGAAAACTCTGCTGTTTTACTACTTCTCATTCAGTAGTGCAGTGTAAAAGAATTTTGTAATAATTCTATACTTTTCTGCTAAAAAAGTATTTTTCACAGCATAACACTTAAATAATATTATATAAGGTCAAAAGAAAAAGAAAAGAAAGAATAATGTTAAATGAGAGAGAAATTATTTGTGGCCTTTAGCTCTAAATGTGGAGGTTTATATGGAGGTTAAAATGGAAAAGAACCAGATCTGAAAGAAGTGGCATGTATGGTTTCTGTAAGAATTGAGTAGGGTCAGGGTACTGGTTCTGAGCAGCTCCATGCACTTGTGAAATCTGTAGCTTGAGAAGGAATCAGGTAACTGGAAAAAGAGACATTTATATATGTATGTAGGAATGTAATTACAAAATACTGTCAGGGGAATTCATTTCTAAAAGTTCTTCAGTACTAAGAACTACTACAGAGTTTCTGAATAGCTGCATTTACTGTTGGGTGCTTGCATGAAGAAATGCAGCTACCACGGTTCAGATGCAGATACCACATTTCAAGCAATCTGTGTAGCCCTAATGACTAACTGGGAAGCTGGCTGCTCAGTGGAAACTAACGGAGTGGAGTAAGTGTCCCCCCAGAGCACACTGGTGTTTTACATTCTGCTGAAATCCACCGGAGTGTGTCACGCTGGCATCCAAAGAAAACAACTGGTGGTGATTTCAGATTTCCCAGGTGAGGACTGCAATCAGTTGACCAAACCACAATTGCCTTTTACTCTGGGGCAAACACAAACATGCATGGGTTGTTCGTTGTGGTCACGCTTCATTGGTATCCAGTTAGCTTCTGACACCACCAGCTTAAACTACATCTCCTTTCCAGGCAGATAACTTTATCCTTTTGCCAAGGACATTCACGTTAGTCACAGCATTCCTTGTTGGCCGTGGCTGTATGAGAATCATCTCTTTTAACTCTTTGCGAAGTGGACATATTTTACTGACAGCTTCTCCTTAATCCACAGTTTTTGCACTATATTTTTTCTTTTAGTCTTTGAGGCATCTCCTTCTCATTAAAACTAAAACACAGCATTCTTAAAAAAAAGTCCCTTGTTAATCAAATGCCAGAGACCACACAAGAGACTGAAAAAGCTGAGATTTTCTCATTGCAAGTACAAGACATTGAGCAGCCTGTAATTTAAACTGTCTCTCTTTTTTTTTTCTTTTTTTTTTTTTTGCCTTTTTTTTTGCCTTTTTTCTCTGTTTTCCTTATCAAGTGTGTGGTAGGTTGTAGAAAACTCTATCCATTTCCTTGATTAAAATGCGACAATATTACCTTAGGTTCCCTGTCAGCATGAAGGTTATGAAAACATTGTAGTACCTGTGAAATAGACAGTATCTCATGGAGAAGACAAGAATGTTAAATATGCATAGTATTTTTTGACAAAACTGTTGATGCAGGGATGAAAAGGAGGAATGAGATACTAGCATGGTATTAACAGCTTATGGAGAAAAGGTTATCATCTTTGTACGCTAATGATCTTTTGTTTGTTTTACACTGATGGGAAATTTGGAGCTTGGATGTCTTTAATAAAACAAAACTTGAAAGAATTATCAGAATTTCACTAATGTTTCTCTTTAATTCATGTTCACAGCTAGAAACTGGTTGGAACTGTTAAAAAGGTCAGCAGGTTGGAGTGAACTTTGTTAAGTTTTATGTGAATAAAAGAATAGTTACTGGGATCAAAATGTATCCCACCTTATTCATTCCAAATAGAATCAGATAAATTTGGGCTTACCAGCTTTCCTGTTTAAGCCCAAATTCAGAGGACTGATATGAGTTCTGCTAGTAACTTCTTAGTGTCAGAGAAAATGAAGATATTTAGAAGTACCTTTCTCTCCATTGCAAGTTTTGTGCTGGAACATTATAATGAATTTTCTGTCTCAGGAAACAGATGTTTATAGTATTAATTTTACTTCTCAATAGTAGCATAAATTTAGAGCTAATGACAAAATGATGTAACAGGTTAATGATTTCTGAAAGTGAACAATAGAAATCATGTTTCCTAGTCCAAACAATGTTAATACTTTTAAAAATTAGAAACATAGGAGCTAGGTAATGACAATCTGACAAGTCACCCTAAGTATTTGGAAATAAGGGAAAAGAGAGAGGAAAAGAGAGAGGATTTGAGATACAAAAGCTGAAATGGGAAGAAACAAAGCACTGACTGCACTGAACTAAAAAGTTAACCCCCAGTGTTCCTCCTTATTTCAAAATATTGGTACTTAAAACAATCACTCCGTTTTGAAGAAAACAGTTTATATTCACACAGGCTATAATATCAGCAGTGTTATATTATGAAATTGTTTTATCAGACAGAAAACATTTGAATCTTTATTAGTACTCCTGGGAGAAATATCAAC
Source organism: Dromaius novaehollandiae (assembly GCF_036370855.1). Taxonomy (NCBI): domain Eukaryota; kingdom Metazoa; phylum Chordata; class Aves; order Casuariiformes; family Dromaiidae; genus Dromaius; species Dromaius novaehollandiae. Next base: position 171,502,002 of record NC_088098.1, on the reverse strand, counting down.
CTCTTTTATTAAACGGATTCATACAAGACAGGGATCTTGTATTTATTGGCTTGTGACAGTGTCATTTGATCTAATTGTCAATCCTTTGTATATGCAGTTGTGTTAACTGCCATTCAAAAGGCAGGTGGCTGACAATACCTTTCCCCATCTGCCTGCAAGTGTACTCATCTATCATTCACTAAATATACTGTCTTCACTTTAACAGTATAATTCAGTGTAAAAGTATATGGAAACTGCTGTGACTCACTAGATTTTTACAAGACTTAGAGGGATAAGATACCACATTTTGAGACAAATTATTTTTTTCTTGTCGCTGTCGGGGTATCCTGTGTATCAACAGACTCCCTGCTTGCAAAGCAGTTCTCTTTTAAATGACTGCATGCTCTGCCCTCCAAGACATTACGGTGTGGGCATGCGATGTAAGTGAATTGATTATAAAGTAGGTGGAAAACTGCCTGGTCACAAAGTGTCAGCAGTGCAACGTCCAGCTGGGACTCATTTATTAGTGGTGTCTCAGGGTTCAATAGTAGGGTCAGCACTGTTCAACAACTTTGTTAACAACCTGCATGATGAGATAGAGTGCACTCTCAGCAAGTTTCCTGGAGATACCAAACTGGGAGAAGCTGCTGATACACTGGAGGGCAGAGTCGCCCTTCAGAAAGTCCTAAACAGGCTGGAGAAATGAGCTGACAGGAAGCTTGTGAGGATCAGCGAAAGTAAATGCAAAGTCCTGCACCAGTGAAGGAAAACCCCCTTGCTACAGTACAGGCTGGGAACTGACTGACAGGAAAGCAGCTCTTCTGAAAAAGACCTGGGGGTCCTGATTGACAACAAATTGGACATTTTGAAGGGAGCACACCCTTATAGCAAAGGTCAACCACATCATGGGCTGTATTAGCAAGAACGCAGCCAGCAGGTCAAGGGAAGGGATTATTTCCATCTATTTGGCACTTGTGAGACTGCATCTGTAGTCTGAGTCTGGCTTTGGAATATCCAGTTAAAAAAAAGACATGGACATACTGGAGTGAGTAGAGCAGAAAGCCACCAAGAATGGCAGGGAGTTGGAGCACATGATGTAGACTGAGAAGCTGAGAGAACCGAGTTTGTTCAACCTTAAGAAGAGAAAGCTAAAAGGGGAATCTTATTATCGTCTTCAAATACCTGATGGAATGGTGTAAAGCAGAAAGAACTAAACTCTTTTCAGAGATATCGCAATTTAAGGACAAGAAGCAACAGAAACAAGTAGGAACACGGGAAATTCTGACACTCTATCTCTATATATTTTTTTTTACTATGGCAGTGATCAAACATCAGCACAGGTTGCCAAGAGACACTGTGGACTCTCCATTCTTGGAGACATTCAGAATTTGACTAGACGATGTCCTAAACAACATGCTCTAACTGCACTTGCTTTGAGCCAGAGATAGGTGACCTCTGGAGGTACCTTCCGAACTTTAGAGAGCAACGTTTTTCATTTGTCAATTCTGCACATGAAAGCTTGGGGTTGCGGGAAATAAGAAACATTGCTTCTTCTCAGAACATGAGAGATCATAGTGAAGATGGTGAGAAGTTATCTTAATCAGAAATGGGGTTTCCGAGATGGCAGGAGGATGAAGATCATTTTACCAAGGAAATGATAGCCATTACTGTGAACTAGAACCAGTTTCTGCAGCACTGAGTCATCATCTTTATGAACTGTAAGCCACCTGATGGAGCAAAGAATATTTTGGCTTTGCTTTGCATTTCATTTGAAAAGCAGCCTGTAAAAATAACACTTTTTCTGGGTATTATTAAAATGCAATTAATTTAGTGGGTTGCTCTTGAGCCTCTAACCATGAAAGGAAATATTCTGAGGATATGTCTGTTTTCCATAATGTAGTACCATGTCTACACACCCGCTCTACAGGCAGAGGTGCTAGTTTCATTAATGTGATAGTTCAGTACTTATACTGCATGTTTAGTATAGCTGCATTATGGCCTTTCTGATATTGGACTAACTAGTCCATGCATAACACCATGTTCCCCTGGCAGTACTGTTTCGAGAGATAGAGTTGCCCTAAAGAAGTTCACTTAGTCTAGCTGATGTCTGAAGAGATGTAGGATGTGTTATCTGAACTGACTCCTTGGGAGAGGTACTCATCAAATGCCATTTTTTTGTGATGATCCTTCAAAAATTTATAAATCATCTAAATTTGGGTAACATTTCATGCAACAACAAATACTGTTCTTGGAAACTGGAACTGAGAGAGGTGGAGAAACTTATAACTATTAATAAATACTCCTACCTGGAACCTGAACTGAGCAAACAGATGAGAAATGTATCAGTGAAATGTTTTACTCATCCTTTTTGAAAGTCCCATTCCCATGCAAGTTTTTATAGGCTTTTATTTTGAAGAACTTTACACATGTTTAGTAAGGGTTTGGAACAATGAAGAGTCATCCAATGCAATTTAAAAAGAAGAAAAAAAAAAACCCAACTAAATCAAGTACATTAAGCACTTTTTTAAAGTAACAAAATAACCATATGGTTTCAAAATGTATAATTAGAAAATTAGAATATGCCATGATGGAGGATGCTCCTTTGTGCCCGTGAAGCATGTGCCTTTAACTATGTATTGCATTTTTTTTTCTGGCACATATTAATATTTTCCCTAAAAGCCCTTCCTGATAGAGCTCTCCAAGTAGTCTCAGCTTGCCACTATTAATTCAGACATTGCAATTTTAATCATATTTGTATCTTTCTTCTGCATTAACTTATGGGAAAGTGTTTAGTAATATGGATCACTTTGGATTAAAATATACAGAATGCATTTTTAAGTGGCCTTGTTTCTATGGCAATGGCTTGGCAGTTTGCCAGTGAAATCAAAAGCAGAGTTTAATAAAACAAACAAATCTTCGTATAGAGAACCTTTTCTTTTACTTTTCTTTCACTACTCTGATCTTCATTTCTTAAGTATTTTCTTAAGTAGGACAAGTTTTTGCATTAGTGTTAGTCCTTTGTATTTGAAATAGTCAATGTTTTAATTAAAGAAAATTCCAAAAGAAGTATGTGATAACTGCTTTTGTAATTGTAAAGCCATCACCAAAAATTGGGTCATACCTTCAGTGACATGGAGTCTTTGATGGTACAGGTGTTCAGCTGAGATTATCTGGAGCTATTTTTAACCTTTAAATTAGCACTGGCAAGAGGGATGAAACCAGGGTGAGTTTGGAAGGCATCCTCAGATACTTGGATAGGAAAAGCAAATGGATCCTATAATCAGTATGTTTGAAAGGAGAGCTTTAAGCCATTCCCTGCTATCATGACAAGAGTATTTATTTGCTCATCTCTATTTGATATCATTCAACAATTTCTAAGTTTAATCTTCATGATTTCATTGTTTGCCATGCCACTTGCTACCCAGAAAAAAACCTGTTAGGATAGTGCGGCAAATCCTTCACCTACTTTTCTATTCCTGCAGATTAAATTCATTCCTATCACTTTCCTGTTTGGGAAAAAAATGGCTTTGAGCTTGTTTTGCAATTGTTATTATACCAGCATGTTCTTTCTGGAAGAAATGCTCATTCAGTTCTGTTTTGGCCTTGCTCTTTTCTAGTACTCTTCATTTGGCTGGACTTCACAAACTCTGCATTTCTTTTCGCTCCTGGGTATTAAAAATGTTGTGTACCCCTTGTTTAAATACTGTCTGATCACTTGCTCATTCTTCTTTCAAACTCCATAAAATGCCTTCAATTTCTCATGCTTCAGGGGAAGAAAACCAGCAAGGTAACAAGAAATTGCTCCTTAATTCCTTGGAAGTGCTGCTAGACTAAAAAACAAACAAACACACAAACAAACAAACAAACAAAAAACCTCTCTCCTAGTTTTGGAAAATAAACACTTTATGAAAATTTGTTTCTTCATTAGAAAGGAAACTTTCTGATTATTTTTAATCGTTTATTTTGAATAGTACTAATTAGGTACAAGACTAAAAGTAATCTCGTTAGAATTGCAAAACTTTGGCAAGGCACACAGTCACCTTTCTTTTACATTTATCATTCTGTTACCATTGATCACATTTTGGGCACTATTCATTTGTCTACAGTAGGAACCTAATGTCATTTGAGATGCCTTAGGGTACCTAAGTTAGTCACATGAGGCTCATAGATATGAGAGAGGACTTACAGGAGACTTGTATTTTTCTAAGCAGCAACTAGAAGTTTAAAAGAATATTACCTGGTGCCTAAAGCTACATCAGATAATTTAAGCTCAGGCAGTGAAGTCCCATCCTCCTTTTTCTTTTCCTTTACTATTAAAAATGCAGATTTCTTAGGGGCTGTGGCGAGTCATCTCCACTATTACCATCAGGCGGTGCAGTGCCTACACTTGATTTAAGGGATATGATTGCAAAGCTTGCTAGTCCAATTGAGCCTACTTTTTTCCCTGTTGGTTTTAAAACTCTCTAAGGCAAGATAATGTCTTTCTAGAAAACACCCTGTAGCCTGCTGTTGCTGTCAGAGAAAACACTGCTAACACAATGGTGGGAGATGAGACTTCAGATCTGGTCTTTAATAGAAAGATACAATCAAGATAGTCTGGAGTGTAAATACAAACTACAAGACATATCTGCAAACAGAAATTTACATTGCAAGGAAAAGATTCTCCTTGTGATGCGATATATGCATATACTGTAAGGAAATACCCCTACCATTTGTTAAAATAGAAGGAGAAATGCGCTCTGAACAAGGCATGTACAAGGCTGAGAAATATACCTTAATGTTCAGCTGAATTTCAATTTGGCTCTCAAGTTGAAGGAACAGCATTCATTGCAAGCTGAAGAGGAGTAAACATCGAAGAGAAGACATAAAATTTAAGTACAAGTTAATTGCCTCTTTCATTAAACACCTGGGGGTTTCTAGGCATTCCTTATATATTTTGTTTCAATAGCCTTTGGATAAAATACCAAAAAAATACAGGCAGAAGAAATCCAGCATTCTTATTATGGAGTCACACCACTTGTGACACACCACTTGTCTTTCCTTCCTTCCCTTCCTTCCTGTGTCCTCTTCCTCCTTTAAGTCCCTTGCAATAGGATTTTGTCCAGGTTAGTGCGATTTCTGTTTTGTTCGCTCAGTTTGAGGAATGTTTCAGACATGAAATTCCCAGTCTTTGGGTAAGCAATGTCAGTTATAAGCTTCATGCAAAAGTCAAATACCACTCACTCTATGGCTAAGCTTGTTTATGACTGCTGTGCCTCGTACTGAACTCAGTGTTAGTCCATATACCATCACGCACTGTGTGTGTCTACTAGATCCAGTGCCTTAGAGAAGCAGGACGGGGGCACAGGGTGAGAGAATCTCGAATGGATGCACTTGGAGATAACTGCCAAGCTATCCCTGGGCACACACAGCAGCATGTCTCTAGGAGACTTTAGAAGTAACATCTGAGGCACTGGTGGTTTCTCAGGCATCTAAAAGCTTAGACAGATAGTTTGTTGGTTTTGCTCCTAAGTGCCGGCGCCTAAAGTGTTTCTTGTGGATTGGAGTTTTAGCCCATAAATCTCTATACTCCTAACAACTGGAACCTCACTTTGGGGACCAGATGAAGGCAGAGAAATTGCTAAAACCGGCAGAATCCTAAATTCATCACCTAAAGTTATGTCTGCTGCTTCTTGGATCTCAGTCTTTGTGTTCCCTGGTGTACAGAAAATGAAATGATGGACACTTTGGAAATCCTAACTGACAGATATACAGTAGCTTGGGAAATAAGATTTTCAGTTAGCACTGCTTCAAATATATGGAGTAAGCAGCTTATTTCTCCTGAAAAACAAATGTATCACATATGCAATTGATTTATCCTCTAGACCAAAGACCTGAGGCTCCTCTCAATACCACTAATTTTACACCAATACAATTCACAATCCACAATTCACAACTTAGTCTGGTTTACCCCAGCATGCGAGGACAAGAATTCTGTAAATCTGCTATAGAATACAAAATTCTGCTTAGTATTCTCTGAATATGAGAGTAAAGTACAGAGATTTTTTGCCCTGCCTTAGATGCTCCTTTTAAAGTGTATAAAATGCTTGTTTCAATGCAGTAAGTATCTTTCTAAAGACCAAAGTGAATTTCAATATCTCATTACCTCTTTTGACATTTACAGTATATTGAGGAACTTTGTAGGGGCTTTTCCGTACAGATAGAAACAAACATCATTATGCAGTCTTTTTAGATGCTTAAGAAACTGACTGTCTATGAAGTTACTTTCTTTGTCCTCACCTTTCCCAGTGTTCAGATTTGGATTTCCTATTAGGTAGCTATCTACTTTTTGCCAGATGATGCAACTTAGCTTACAAAACCAACTATTCATCCCAAGATGAGAGTCCAGATAGACACTTCTAAAATTGGTGCTGATAAAAAGATGTGTAATGCTGAATGTCAATGTGTTTTCTCCACAATGTTTTTTTTTTGTTAACAACTTAGATTTAAAGTCTACACTCTCTGCAAGGATCAGCTATAATTTTTTTTCCTCAAAAATAGCTGACAAATTAGCAGTTAAAACGTCATATACTTCAGAGCACACATGGCAGTTATGAAAATTCGTAAGAACTTCACAGTGGTCACAGATCATGCACCTTTCATCTAGGCAGTGCTCTGCACAATTTTCATCCAATGTTAAAAGAAGTAGTTCTTCACTCCTCTCCACTCAGAGCATACGCTTGCTGCCTAAATTCAGGAAATCGATCTTGCATGGGCTGGTGTGACATGTTGTAAAGTTCACTGGGGATGGGGGGAATGAACTGCACTCGCAACATGCTCCAACTTCTAAATGAACTAGCAGGAACAGCCCCTGCACTTACCAAAGTGTGATGTTTTCTTGTTCTAGCTGAATTTGTCTGTTAATGTTACTTGCTGACCTGTCAACCTAGCATCTGCCTGGTGCTTTCACCTTCCATCGCAATAATCTAATCTAGAAGTACAAAAGCATAAAAGACTTTGGTGAAGATCTTCCACAAAGAGAACCCATAGTAGATCTTTGCACAGTGCAAAAGTAAAAGAAGAGAAGCAGCTGAAAAAGAAGGCCACAAAATCCTGCATCAGTAAAAAGCAACCATATTTTCTGTTCTGCAAAATGATACTATCGTTGATATCTCCTTTGGTGCCTTATGAATCTGCTTACATTAGTTCTGTCTAGTGTCAAGTAGGTAATAGAGTAATCATTTTTTAGCTCACAGAACTTTTTCTAGCTTCATAAGTTTATCTCCAGATGGAATACTTTATTACCTAGCTTCACCTATGGCAAGGTAATTCCAATACAGGGCACTTGGTATTGAAGTTGTGTTGTACACAGAGAAAGCTTAACTTCTAAAATATCCATTTCTCTTCTGAAAGCCTTAGGAAATGGAAATACCAGCATTTCCCTTCATAAATTGCTTCATTGTTTTTAGCATATGACTGATGACGCTGTCTCACTTCTTGCCCGCCTGGGAATATTTTGGTGAGCATATTTTATCAGCAAGGATTTTCTGTCTGCTGCAGAATTAGTGCATCTTCTGAATAGGACATTTTCTACTGATTCCTGAAGACCACATTAGCAACATTCTCATTCTATGTGGACTCCTTATTAATAAGTAGTTTATGTAGAATTTCCTGTTATTCAATTTTTAATCTACTTATCCTGTCTCTACTAAATTTCTAATCTCATCAAAGGGAAAAATCAGTTTTTTCTGATGAGATCTGTTTTCTAAAAGCCATGTTTACTGGTTTAAAGTTACCAGTTGATTTTTTTGTTGGATTTTCCCCAACATTTCACTCAATTATTATTAATTCTGAGAGTATTTCATTGACTTGTATGACATGATTACAACATTCCTGCTTATTTCCAGCAATCGAAGAGAAATATTTACAGAATCCTTCCTTCCTTCCTTCCTTGCTTTCTTCCTCCATCTTTTCAATAACAAATTAGAGAGTCCTTGTAGTAATGGGCCTGTTCTGTTCAGGGGTATTATGATACTTTTACTTCTAATATACATCCAAGAAAAAGGAAAAAAAAACTTTCCTCCTATATATGGTACTGCCAACTATGACTTCCATTTAATTTCCATGCACTATTCATTTTCTGTAATTCTTAATTTATATTTAATTTGCCCCCTAGCCTCTCTTTTTCTTATATTGCATTGGTATTTCTAATTGCTTCCTTCATTTTGCAATTGACCCAGAACTGGATTTTAGTGAAATTAGCATTTATATGCACTATTTTCCATCAAAAAAAAATCTGTATTCCCTTTTTCTATGAAAAAGAAAAAAGTAAGTTCTGTTGAAAGGGGACTCATGGCCTTTAGATGACATTTTAACATGCACTTGTAAACCAAGTTGTGCAAATAATTCTTGGGTGAAGAGAGTCACTTTTAAAAAAAACAGAATGAGTCACTGTGTCAGATTACTCTATTGAACACTGTGGGATAAATAAATAAGTGATGATCCGTTTTAAACTTATTTAATGGAAAAAGAAACTGACAGGAAAATGAGTCAATTATTGGCAAGGACTGACATTTTTTCAACATGATTGATCATACTTTTTCTAAAGATGAAGGTTAATTCAAAATGATGAGAAAAATGTCTTTTTTTCAAAAATAAATACAGGGAAATTATGCCAAATGCATAATGTCTATTAACTGTTTTCTGAATCCATATTGGATATTTATGAAGAGCAATTAAGGCTGGGTTAGAGGGAATAAAATGAGAGAGAAGTTCTAGCTAGAAAGGTTTGACACTTTTCTATACAAATACAAAAGCTAGCTGAGGGCAAAGTGTTACTGAGCAGCCTGGGGAAAAAAAGATTTATGGTTATCTAAAGATAAAGAGTTAAGGAATCCCACAGCAATTATTTTTAAGCAAACTGAAGTACTGTACTGTCAAAGGGGTCAATACTGCTAAAACCCAGCATTAGTTGTGCATAATGTTACTGATGTTAGCAGTCACAACCAAGCGAAATTGCCCTATTAGTATAGGACTTGCATCCTATCGTCTGTGAGTATATCATTCATGTAGCATTAATCATCAACTCCCCTTTTTAGATACCTTCATAGATACAACTTCTAAATAGATAAAACATAAAACATTTATAGATAAAGCCATTCAGATTTTTTTTAGGCAGTTATAATATTATACTCCTCCTAGATACAGTGAACTGTTGCATGCAATTGCTCTAATACCAGTCATAAAGCAAACAAAATGAGCACAGAAATATCAACAATAGAAAATTTATTTAACTGTCAAGACTTATAGAAAATTTGAGGTTGGAGGGGACATCTGGAAGTCATCTAGATCAAACTCCTACTCCATATAGGGCCAAATCAAAGTCAGACCAGGTTGCTCATGATCATGTCCAGCTGAGTTCTGAAAATCTCTGGGCAACCTGTGCTTAGCCACTTTCATGGTGGTTTTTTGTTTGTTTTTTCCCCCCTTATGTCCAAATCAAGATTTCCTTTGTTGCAGTTGTGACCTTGCCTTTTCACTGTGTAGCTCTGAGAAGAATCTGGCCTGGTTTTCTCTAACCTTCCTTTAGAAAATGAAAAGCCGCAATTAGATCCCTCCTTAGCCTTCTCTTCTCCAGGCTAACCATATTCTTGTCAGCCCATTCCTCCAGCCTGTTCAGGCCCCTTTGGATAGCAGCCCTGACCTCCAACCACTCTCCCCAAATTGGTGTCATCTGCAAGTCAGCTGAATGTGAATTCTGTTTCATTGTCCAGGTTACTGACGAAGACTTTAAATAAACAGTACTAATCCCATTATTGAACCCAGAGGAACATCACTTATAATTGTCTGTGATTTAAACTTTGAATCATTGATCACTTCTCTTCTAGCCTGGTAGTCCCACCGTTTTTTTGCATATCTTGTAGTTCAATCATCCAGTTCATACCACACGAGTTTGGTTTCAAAGACACTATTAGAAAGAATATTAGCCAAGCACAGTTTGTCCTTGTTAAATTTCTGCTGGCTGCTCCCAGTCTCCTCCTTGTCCTTCAAGTGCCTGTAAATATCTTCCAGGAAGGCCTTCCCAGGGCCCGCGGGGAGCCTGACTGGCCTGTAGCTCTCTCCTTCCTTTACAGATTTTCTGCTATTTTGAGGATGGGCATGGCATCTGCCTTTCTTAGATCATTAGGGAACTCCCCTAGACACTACAATCTTTCAATTATGACAAAAAGAAAAGACGACAGGGGCATCAGCCAGCTACCTCAGCACCCTCAGATACATGCTGTCTGGTCCCATGACTTATGTATGTCCAACATTTTTAGGAAGTTTCTAACTTCATCCTGTTTTACTGCGATATCTGTTCCCCTATTTTTGCAAATAAACATGGAGACATGAGATACTTGAGAGCTGACCATATCAGCAAAGATTTAAGGAGACATTATCTCCTCTTTGTCTCTGCCCTTCACCTGCTCTGTTCTGCATTAAACCCACATTTTACTTGCTCTTCCTTTCGCTGCTGACATGCCTGCATAAACCAAGCCTGTTGCCCTTTACATCCCTCAACACTTTTAAATCCAGCTAATCTTTGGCCTTCCTAATTCTATCCCTGCAAGCCTGAGTGATGTCTATGCATTTCTACTTCAAAGCCTATTCCTGCATACCTTCTGCCAATTTATTTTCTACATTTGAGCTCAAGGAGTTCCCTATTCAGCCAAGGCAGTCTTTGGCTACATTTTCTTGAATATGAGGATGAAGCTTCTTTCTTTTTTTAGACAGATGTCTTTAAAAAATTTGCAGCTCACCAGGACTCCTTTATCCTCCAAGGCAGGGAATCCTCCAAAGAGAACAGTTTACAGGACAAATTTGAAGTCCTGAGTCTTTGCCCTGTTACTTTCCTTCCTTATGTCCCTTGGGTTGTTAAACACTACCATCCCGTGGTTACTGCAGCCAAGGATGTAACAGAGTATCACATCCCTGAACAGTTCCTCCATGTTTTTTACAGCACATCAAGCAGAACATCTTCCCTATCCACATCACAAAATTATCCCTAAAATACTCCAGAAATCTTCTGGAATTCCTGTGCTTTCAGTGCTACCATTCCAGCAGATTTTGTGATGATTAAAATCCTTCCATAAGAGTCAGAGCTTGAAACTGAGAGAAAACTTTTTCTATGTAATCTTCATGACTGGATGATCTGTAGGAGATGCCCACCTGAACATCCCTCTTTTTGGCCTCTGTCCTGATCTCAGCACAAAAGGTCTCAGCAGCCTTGCTGCCCAGGACATTGCAAAACTTCACGTGTGCAACCTGTTCCTTTGCACAGAGGCCGACTCCCTACATACCTTTTCTAAAGAGACTGTACCATCCATAGTAGCATTGTGGCTGTGTGAGATATTCCCCCACATCTGTGTAACTCCAGTGATCTCACAGCTCTATGATAGTGCGGGGATGGCTGGCTTCTTCTGTTTCCCAAGCTGTATGCATGTGTGTCCAGCCACTTGAGATGGGCCCCCATCACCTTGCTTTCTTAGGACTAATAAGAGATTCTCTCCTGTGGTCCTCTCACGGGTGTATTTTCCCCTATTTCCCATTTCTTCAGTCACCCGTAGGCTTTCGTCTTTTTCACCAAGGGAACCTAATTGCATTATCTATCATTCCAGAGTATAAAGTAGAATCTCATAGTAATTCAATAAAAAAAAATTTTTTTGCTCAATGGGTTCACCATTTATTGAATCTTTCAAGGTTCAAAATACTATCCTAAGTAGCATATGGGTGTCTATACTTATACACACAAAATTCACTGACACCTGAACACTGAAGAAGACTGAAGAGAAGATATGGGAGATGAGAAGATCTATCCATTTTAGTATAAGAGCTCAGAGAAATTAGGACACGCAAAGAAGAGACCTCCCGCCTACCCCCTTAAAACCAAACCAAAACAAAACATAAAATATACAGGTCAACTGCCTTTATTTTTAAGGAGGAGGACAGAGATAGTCGAGTGAAGGTTCAGTTGCTGTTCTGATATTCATTCAAGTCTAAAATGTGATATAAAAGAAGAAAGGCCCAGTGATATCATTACTTTGCTCCTTGATCTAAAGAGGACATATCACGGGCTACCAGAACAATAAAATTTGTAACTTACAGTCAGCTCAAATAGCACAAGTAATGAGGCTCTCAGCCATCCTTTCATGGGGATATATTCTGAAAGTCTGTGCCACTGGTAACACTGTATTTACCTCCTGAGTATTTTCTAAATGCAAAAATACTGAATGCCTCCTGTTTCTTAGATCAACCTGAAAACCTTTTTAAAATGTAATCTCCTGTGCAATGGAATGAATAATATGTGAACAGCTAGAGGAATTGAAAGTGTAGTCAATGAATTTCATTTTAGTAGTAACAGCCTTTTTGAATTTATTGCAAGTAATAGTCATCTTAACTCATGTAACCATTTGTTAGGAATGCAGTTTGTGGGTAACATAAATAATACAAATAGCCAAACCAGTAATGTTGATATACAGGCATTGAAAAGTCTTGCTCCACTGCACCTGGTTCAACAAGAGTATTATTCATAAAGCAGCTCTTTGGTAGTTGGACACATAGTTCCTGTTTAAAAGCACAAAAATTAGATATCTCTCAGCTGTGTAGTTAACCTCTATTAATATTTAAACCTCCTTAATTTATGACAAAGCTAAATAGGGAGGAATTTGTTCCTTCCTGTTGGAAGAATGGTAAAATAATTATTTTGGGTATTGAGAAGAAATTAATTTACATCTAGCACGGAAGAACTGAACGATTCCAATCATCAAAATACAAGCTGGGAAAAATCTTCAGAAAGAAAAAAAATCACTTAGTTTAAGAAGTGTGCAATGAACATTATTTCTGATTCCTAATGCAAAGTTCCTCATTTGCCACATTTACAAATTTTCTTCAGAACTGAACGTTATTTTTTTGATATCACTCAAGCTCACAGTGATTTGTTAACCACTAATGTTGCAAAATATTGTTTATATTTTCCTAAGGTTTCATGATTATCCAAACACAGTCTTAAAGGATTTCTTCTTTGAGTTTCTACTGAAGTTGATGATAGTTTTATCAGATTCCATTTCACAGATACCACTGTGAAATGCATTTACATCTTTCTTCCAGGAAAAATCTTTGGCTTGCCTTACCAACAGATCTTGTGGATGTGAAAAGAAAATCAGAAATCAAACAATTTAATAGTTTAAATAAGACTAAAAACAAATAAAATATTTCCATCTAAGAGTCACATAGAGTTCTGACTTACCACAGGCTTTTCTCTTTTTTATTCTTATTATTTATTTTAAAGAAAAAGTAGTACAAAAATGTTTCTAGCAGCATTTACCAGCTTTCCTAGATGTCTCTTTAGATATCAGACAGGAGACTTATACAAAAATAGCACCTTTTGTTTTTCTGAGCCACTACTTCTTATACATATTTCTATCCTGATTGGTCTCCTTTTGACTTCTGATGCTTACTTATTCGGAAGAACATGTAAAATATATGAGAACTGGCTTCTTTCATTATACTGCAAATGCAATACTGTTAGTTTGTTAGCTTCACAGACATTGTGTGTTTATCTGCAGGTGTGAGAAAGTTCCACACCACCCAGAGATAACCTAGCCAGTATTTTCACTGTATTACAGAAGATAATTTATCAGTTATTTCAAAGCCTAATTGAAAATAGAATTAAAACTTATTTGATTTTTATGAGAAAAAATCAATTTTTTTTTTGTTGAATGACAATAAATATCACTTACGTTGGGAAAAAAACAAACAGAAAAACAAAATATCTTAATCTAATAACAAAGTCTAGCCAAAATCTAGTAACAAAGAAAGATTATAAGACTTACCAAGTATTTCCCTGTGCCTTTAAGAAAGACAGACGGGTTAATGGGCATGAGAATAAGCAACTGACCTTTCAAGTCAACAGAAAAAATTTAGTCCTATCTCTATTGAGGATGTTATCCCTTAATCCTACTTTAAATTTTCACTTAATCAGGGAGTCATATAAACTATTTCTGTAACAAGAAAAAGCCAGCTTTTAACATCGCAATCACATCATGACCTAATACAGTTTCGTAGATTCTTCCCTTACATGTATAGGATCCTCTAGGGTAACTTCACATCCTGCTTTTCCCGCACAGAGTCGCCATCCTTCCCTTCTGAATCCTTCTGAAGTCTCTGAAGATGAGAAATATGAATGAGATGCAAGACTATCAGGTTTGCAGAAGTCTGCCTTTCCTTGTGACTAGATAGATAAAAGCTTGCCTACCTGTAGTCTCATGAAATACAGAGAGCATGTAATAGCCATCAAATCTTTTGGACCTTACGATACTGACACCATGAGATTGATTCACTCGAGCTTTGCTCATAAACTAAACAGGACTCCAGTTATTTTTTAGGGAGGTGGCCAGTGCAAGAGTGAGAACTTGTTCCATTTTTGATACCAACAATACTATTTTTTCATTTTCCTTTTAAGATTATGGTTTAAATAGCAATTTATATATAGCAAAGGAATATATTTTACATTTTAAAATGTCAAGTGTCCACTGAGACCTAGAAAAAGTGTTGAAAAAGGCAGCAGAGAAATTAAATTTTCATTGTTGCTCAGTCAATGCTGAGTTTAAGCCACCTTGAGTATGTTTAAAGGCATTCATTTACATAACCCCTCCCCTCCCAAAATAAAGGCATTAAAGAAATAATCAATATTTAGAAGGAGTAGGATGACTGACTTCAGTATTTGGGAATAACATCTTCTAGAAAAAGATGTCTCAGAGTAAATTTATTCAATTAGAGCTGCATCTGAATCTGAGACTCTGAGTACAATGGTATGTGTGTTGTGGAAAGTTTATGTATTTTTAACAAACTAATCATTAATATTTCAAACTTGTTTCATTAGGGTACTGCATCAGTACAGCCACTGTATTTGGTAAACACCAAGTCTTGCTTAATTAATGATTTTCCAGTACTGTAATTGGACCAAATAAGTCATGTTTCCTTGGTTTTGTTATTTGCCTTTCCACTGAAAAAATAAGGATTATTCACATGGCTGAAATTCAGTCCTTTTCTGATGCCTTCCTCTCTTCATTAACTGTTCAGTCATTTTACTGTAAGTGTTTTTATATTTCTATCCACTTAGCTGCTTAAATGTAGTCTAATCCAGACAGAGTGAGTATATCTTCCCCAAATGGATGCAGTCCTGACAAAGACTAATTAGTATCATTCCCATTTTGGGACAATCACATAGACTGCTTATAGGCTCAACAGCATCTTAGGGAGGAAAAAAATAAATAAAAATAAAACGCTGAGGCTTATTTGAAAGTTCAGATTTAACTTCGTCTTAAGGTGTAAGCCAGGGCTATTTCTAGAGTAAACTTGCTCAGACTCAGTTGGATATGTTTTCTCTGGGGCAATGCAAAAGCAAATTTGACTTCTGAATGTTGTAACATTAAGCCATGACAAAGCAAAAAGCTCCTTGGAAATCTTGCTCCATTGTGATTCATGAGAATCATTAAACTAATTTTTAAATTTACAGGATACAAGCATTTAGCCTGCCTCTTGCTTCTTCTGGCTCTTTTTTTTTTTTTTTTTTTTTTTTTTTTTTTTTTTTCCCTAGCCTTTTGCAATAGAACCTAATGCCAACAAATCTGTAATCTCATTTGGGCCCTCTATTAACAGCTATTATTTTCTGATGCAAATATTAAAAGATTAACATTTTGACTTAGCAAATATCTCTCCAAATGTTTGTATATCATTTAATGCACTATATCCATGATTCAGATTTTTGTTTCTGGATTACTGTAATAGAATAACTAAACAATAGCAATTCAAGGTACAAAGCCCAGACTTTCAGTTTTTCCTAAACTGCATTTCCTAAACCTGGTGAGCTGTAGAAGGGACAGTGCCCAAATTGTCAGCTCGTGTTAGCAGCCTGACCAGAAATGAATGTGGTATAAATATCATGGAGCCTGTTTTCACTACACTTTGAGTGTATTCTTGTATAATCAAGAAGCTTAGATTATTTATAAAGGTTTAGATGAACACTGAACTTTTGGAAGGCTATGGCAATTGACCATACTGAAATCTTTGAAATTCACCCATCGCTGTTGGGACTTTAGCAGTTTGGTTCACAGTCTGTTGACTGCCCATATTAATAAAGCCAAGTCACTAGTAATACTGTTTGTGTGAGGGGTTTCCAGTTTAATACATAATATATTTTCTCCATGAATAGTATCCACTTTGAAAACTCAGACGCTGACTATTCAGCTAGGCGTTAAGGGGTTTTTATTCTTCTGCATGAGATAATAGAAACACAGGTTGGAGTATGACTTACTGCAGACAGATTTATACATTCCTAACTTCACGTTTTTCATCTCAACTTTTTTTTGAAGTATCTAACGTATATCTGAAATGACTTTGGAGGTGGGGGCAGAGAACCTGGATAGGTTGACTACTTTGATCACAGATGTAGGGATCAAATGATCAAACTGACATCTATTCAATACATATTTCTCAAACTTACTTAAAATATTGAACAGTATTTCAAAAACTGTATTTGAGAATCTGAACACACCTGGATTTCATTTGTGGCTTACTGCCTTCAGAACTTTTCAGAAATGTTTGCAGTGTACAGCTCTATCTCTAGGCTTTGGATTAATTATAGTGGGACAAAATTCCCCCCACCTATTTGTAAAGGCTTCTGAAGGTAGTCTCACAGCCTAAAAGAGAGCAGCAATAATTATGCATAATAATTTCTGAGCCACATGTTTCTGAGAGTTCTTTAACTCATTCCTTTAACAGTAAATCTGTCCCAGTTCTTTATATTGCAAACATACTTCTCTTGCAAATACAAGGTGTAAAAACAGTCCCACCTTCTTTCTTTTCTGGGATCTAAACTACAACTAGCCCATCAAAAAAGACTTCTTAGCTAACTAATTAAAAAGGGCAATATAGTCACTGCAACATATAAAGATCCTAGCAATAGAGGAACTGAAAGCTCTAAATAAATAGGTCATCTCTAAGAGACCGTATAAACAAGGGAGGAATGAGAGAAAGGACATTTGCTAATCAACCCCAAATCTTCCAATAATTCTCCTGGAGTGTCTACATCATGTTTCAGACTGCAGTCTCCACTGTGAACATTTTATACAATTAGCAAGTAGTGTTGTTCTATGCCATGGAACAGGATGAATTTGATGTAAACAGCTGCTCTGTTGGTTAAACTGGTTCTTTTTTCCCCCTTAGGATATATTTTTTTTTTCTTCTGCAGAAGAAAAGAGCCTTATAAATAATTTTTTACTCTGTTAGGTTCCTTACTAGTAAGAAGAATAACAAGTTAAAGAGCCAAATTATCAGAAGACTCAGCTTTTAAAATGTCTATCTAGTCTGTAGGAGAGATTATGTTAAATAATACGAGTTACAAAGTTGAAGGCACATATATAAGATCAGTAGAATCCAGAAGGCTGAATATGAGCTTCTCTTTCTTGTTCTTTCCTGTTATCTTTTGTCGTGTATGCGTGAATGGAAATAAATGACTGAATTGGAGATGACATCTAGGAGCTTAAACGAGACACACATAGCTCATTCTTTTGTCCTTTTAACTTCTGCAGCACTGTACAGTCTATTAGCATGCAGATACTGATAGTGATAGTTGCAAATCGCTAAGCTGCTGTTTCAACTGTTTGTTTTTGCTAATTGAACAACCATGCAAATAGTATGACTCTTTTGCCCCACTGATGTTTCTCTTCTAAGCTCTTCAGATACAGGAGTATCTTTTCACTTGCACAAAAATGCCAGAAATTCACACTGCGTTTTTAGATAACACACACTAATATTTACTGAGGCAGCACAAATGGAGGATGGTACTTCTGCAGTTCCTGTGTTACAGTCAGAGCATTATAATTAGTTTCAGACCCTACCTTATAACAAATGTACTGCAGATCATGTATCTAATCTCAAAGATATCAAAAAGAAAGCATCTTTCTTTAGCAATCAAACTGTTAAGAATGGCATTAGCTTCCGTGCTGATCCAGTGTAACCATCCTAAAAAACAGCATAATTTTGTAGAGTAAATAGACTACTATTAATCTTGAATGACTCTACAAAGCCAGTCACATTAAAACAGATTAAATTTAAAGGAACTAAGGAGCACAATTTGACTTTAAAAGTGAGGCAATAAAATGAGGACTTAGACTGTATATCTTATTCAAAGAATTGAAAGAAGTGTCTGCCAGTGTCACATATTGCTGGATTTTCTTCACACTGGTTACTATCTACAAGAATTTTGCCCTTATGATATAGCCTTTTCCTGAGTGAAGTAGCTCACAAAAGTAGCAGGGTTTTAGTTTTCCTTTGTGAGATTAGGTGAAACTAGTGTGCTCTCACTTGAATATTTTTCTAATTTTCAGAAATAATTCTTCCTTTCCTTCCTTCCCCCAAAATATTTGACATTTGTTTGCCCTTGCTCTTGTTTCTACCTCTCAAAAGGTGTCTGGGGCTTTTCATACACTTTGTACTTCCTGCAGAGACAAGTAATGCCTATGAATCCTAAAATTCAAAGAAATGAACTAGGGGAATCAGACACTTCTCCACTTTTCTATTTTGTTTTCTAAAACAATGCACCATGCATCCTTTTTACAATTTTTCTCTTGTATTACTAAATTCTTTTTTTTTTTTTCTTTGAAGAGGGAATAGGGTAATATAGGCACAGGAAATAGGACTTGGACATCCACCTCCCCACACAACAACCACCACTTTCATTCATCCAGTCTAAGTAAGTGTAACTCTTGTAGGGAATGTCTACAAGGGTAGATGCAGACTCAAGACCACCTGCCCACAATTTCATACTGAGCTGGCTGTAAATGAGTTATTTGTGGGTGGAAAGCTATATTAGTGCAACTAACACGTGTGTATCTTCCTGTCTAATCAGTGGCTCTGCTGTCACTAGCTTGGTACATACACAGAGTCCATATGTGTGTGCACCTTTCCATCTTCCATTCAACAAGCTTTGATTCCTTTCACTTAGTCTAGTAGCAATTCTCTGCACCTTTTCAAGATCAACTTCATTCTCCATGGATAAGAATGACCACCATTGTGCACAGATGCTGAAAAACTCCTTTCGAGAAGCAATAATACAATAAAGTAAAAAATATTTTTATGGGAAATGGAAAAAAAAGGTGATAAATCAGACCCTTCAAGCTTCATAGTGATCTCATTTTTTATGTCAGTAAAATTCTTTTTATTTAATTGGGATTACCTGAGTCTGACACCATAACAAGAGAAATTAGAATCACATCATGCTATTAAAAAATGCTTAAGCATAAACTGATGTGTGTATATATATAGATATATATAGAGAGATATAGATATAGATATAGATATACACACATATGTATGTATACGTTTTTTAGTTAGCCTATTTCTCAGGAAAATGTGGCCTTTCCAGAGCAAACATAACAGGAGTTGTAGAGAATCAAAAGACAGCAAATGTTGCCTATTCATGGGATATAACTTATAGAGTCATTTTCTGAACTGTTGATGCAGGATTGAACTTGCCTGGGAAGGAGGAGAGTAGACTAATTTGCTATCTGCTTCTTTACACAGGGTTTAGCATTATGCTGTTCACTAAACATGCTAATTATGACACCGGTCTTTACAATATGCAGATACTGTAGGTGTATTTTTGAAAATCCTTATTTCAACATTAATATTTTAAATAAATATTAATGATCCCAAGTTAATAGAAAAGCATTTATTTTCTTTTTTTTATTTTCTTTTTTTTTAAGCCAGCTTTTTTCAGTGTGCATATCAAGAGGGCTCCCATGCACCTGTAGTATTTCAAGCCCAGAAGACACCTCCAAACTCACTTATTTTTACTTTAAATAACTAGCTGTTAGGCATAATAATTTAAATAGAGAAAATGAGTGTCGATAGCTTTATTCTTGTAGGTATAAAAGCAGAGCAAACAGTTTGCTGCCTTCCTTCTATGTGTGCATGTGTTTGTTCTATATGAAACATCTCCTGAAGGACCCCTGGGAAATTCCCGCTTTCTGTGCTACAAATGAAATGTCTTCTTGCAGTACGCTGCACCATACTTCAGCAGCAGGCTTCTTCCCAATTTCCTTCATATAAAGGACTGTAGCAAAGATGTGCCTGAGGGGGAACCTGGGAAGCTCTTGTTAAAATTCCATCACCAAATTATGTAGAAGCTTGGGGTGATTTTCCTTTCCCTGATGCAATTTGCCTGCTTCATGCAGAATGTGAAACCATCTCTTCTGCAGATTACTTATTTCTAGGGCTTTAGTACAACTACCTTTGAAGAGCAAATGTTTTACCTTTTGGATAGGGCCAAGTTGCATCAGAAGCCAGGTTAATATATACATCTTCAGACTTTCTTACATGGCCGTTTTCTTTATACTACAGGTGTTGGATGTTGTATATTTCTTGTGATGAAATTGAAATGTGTTTATCTATTTTTTTGCCAGTTACTTTAATCATTTTGGTAAATAGAAGGTGTTTCAGTGGAATTTATAAACTAGCTTGTGCATTCTTAATATAACTTTGAAATTCTCACACACTATCTTTATCTTAAAAAAAGGAATTAATTATTATGAAACATAATGCTGTACAAGTGTAACATGTAAGTAAGGAATTCATAGTTTTCCTTACATCCTTTACACAAAAACTAAAGGGCCTAATAGTTTTAATGTTGGAAGGACTCTTTGGGGGAAAGGCGATGATAGTGATTTTCTTTCAAAACTTTTGTGCAATGAAATTTAAATTTACTGGATAGCATGTTATATATTCTGTGGATTTAATACAGGCAGAATGTTGACCTTCATGAAATATGCTTATTGCAATACTATTCACTTTTCCTGAATTAAAAAAAAGACCAAAATACTTTAAAGCATTATAAAAAGAAAAAAAAAAACAGGAATCTTTATGAGTTTTGGATAGTAATTTCCGTAAGGAAAAAAAGCTATTATGTAAGAAAAGCAAAACTATCTCTACCCTGTTTCATAGAATCACAGAATCACTGACATTCAAAGAAGATCAGTCCAAACCCCCTCAGGACCAAAGCGGAATCAATGTGTGTCCAGTCAGGTTTTAAATATCCCCAAGGATGGAAACTCCATGACCCCCCTGGGAAAACTGCTTCTGCGTATGACTCCTTCACAGTTAAAAAAAAAAAAAAAAAAAAAAAAAAAAAAAGCTTTTTCTTATGTTTAAGCAGAATTTCCTGTGTTATAGTTCCTGCCCATTGCATTTCGTCCTGTCACTGGGAACCACTGAGAAGAGTCTGGCTCCATCTTCTTTACTGTCCCCGCATTAGATATTTATACACATTGATAACATCCCCCAGAGCCTTCTCTTCTCCAGGCTGAACAGACCCAGTCCTCTCAACCTCTTCTTTGAGTCCTCTATCATCTCCGGGGCCCTTTACTGCACTTGCTAAAATATGTCCATGTCTCTCTTGCTCTGGGGAGCCCAGAACTGGACCCAGCACTCCAGATGTGGCCTCACCAGGGCTGAGTAGAGGGGGAGGACCACCTCCCTCGACCTGCTGGCAACACTCTGCCTAATGCACCCCAGGATACCATTGGCCTTCTTGGCCACCAGGGCACATTGCTGGCTCATGCTCAACTTCTTGTCCACCAGGACTCCCTGGTCCTTCTCTGCAGGGCCACTTTCCAACAGGTCCATCCCAAGCATGCACTGGGTTGTTCCCAGCTTCAGGAAGGACCTTGGTATTTCCATTTGCTGAACTTCTTGAGTTGCCTCTCTGCCCATCTCTCCAGCCTGTCCAGGTCTCTCTGAATGGCAGCACAGCCCTCCGGTGTATCAGCCACTCCTCCCCATTCTGTATCATCAGCAAACTTGCTGAGGGTGCTCTCTGTCTCATCACACAGGTCATTAATGAAGATGTTTAACACCATTGGTCTCAGTATCGACCCCTGCGGGACACCACTAGTCACTAACCTCCAGCTGGACTTTGTGCTGCTGATCACAGCCCTCTCACACTGGCAGTTCAGCCAGTCTTCAGTCCACCTCACTGTCCTTTTATCTCTCTCATACTTTGTCAGTTTGCCTATGAGAACATTATGGTAGACAGTGTGGAAAGCCTTTCTTAAGTCAAGAAAAAGAACAGGCAACACTACCACTAATCCACTGAGCAAGACATTTTGTCACAGAAAGCTGTCAGTTTGGTCAGGCATGATTTTTCTTTCATAAATCCATGTGGACTGCTCCCAAACACTGCCCTTTCCTTAATGTATTTGGAAACTGTTTTCAGGATTATTTATACCATCATTTTCCCATGGATTGAGGCAAGGCTGACCAGTCTGTAACTGCCTGGATTCTCCTTCTTGCACTTTAGCTTCAGATCTCCAGATGCGGATGCTGTTTTCTCACCAGTATTAAAGAAAGAATAACAAAAGAAAAAATCATTTTGATCCCAGGAAAAAAAAGAAAAAAAGAGACAAAAAAACTGATCCCAGCCACTTCTCTGTCCCCTCCTTGTCAGTGTGTCCCGATCCAATATCGGGAGGGTTTTGTTATGATCCCAAGGATGAGATTAAGATGCTAAAACTGGTCAAATATCGTACAACCTTTTAACTTTATTTTCCATGAAGTGGGGGGGGGGGGGGTAAAGGTGGGGAAAGGCGAAGGGGAGGAGAGAAAAAGAGAGAGAGAGGGGGAGAGAGAGAAAGAGATATCACCACCTGTGGATCCAGCGGCGTCCCGTTGGTCCTCTTCACCCTGAGTGTAAATTTTAGTGATGCGCGTGCAGTAACTACAACTCGAGCAGGGTCCGACCCTAAGTTCCCACTGGAAAGTTCAGAGCCAAATCAAGGCAAATAAAATAAATAAATTGTAATGACATGCGTGCAGCAGTTACAGCTCAAGTTGGGTGCCCCCAAAGAGGGACCCCGAACAAAGAAATCCCTGGGCAATTATAGCTTTTTCAAATTAAGTTTCCCACCCCTCACATGGTAGTTCAGACCAATAGTAATTTTTAGGTCTGGGGTCTCCTGCTCCTTATTGGGTCTCGTTGTTTCTAGGCAGGCTGTTCTTTTCTCCCTTATCTTTACTGTTGTGGTTTCTGCTGACAGATGTGTTTTGATTCCTCGGGTTCTGCCCTTCTCTCTCAGGGCCCTGACCAACAGGTGTTGTTCCAGCAATTAGCACTGCCCCAGCAGTGACAGTAGGTGTTATCTCCCAAGGTCCTGATGAAGAGGATATAATCCAGACCCTTCCCCCCCCCTAATTATCACTGTTTCAGCAGTGAGAGGAGGCTTTGTTTCCCAGGGTCCTGGCACCCAAGCAGGCCTCGCTTCAAAGCTTTGACATCCTCCCTCCCAGAGTGTGACACATAGGAATGCAGACTGCTTGTAACTCCCTTATCTTTCCAGTCTGCACCGGCTCTGGAGCCCTTTCTCACTGAACTAGGGAGTGCGGCCTAAGGCTTCAGCAAATTTAGCTACTCATGCTAAGCAAGTTTTATAGAAGTTGTGCTAAGCGGCAATAATTTACAGTCCAGGTCCCAAAGTCTCTGCCCAATCGTGTCCTGGTTCGGCACAGGCTTGGTGTGTCCCAGGTGGTCGCAGGGAGACCACTTTGGGGGTCGCAGCAGCTCAGTCCTGTTTCCGCCGGGAACAGATGGCTTGTTCGGGGTTATGGTTTGCTTGCACCTTATGTACCAAGAAATGTTTAAGGCAAAAGTTCACTCATCTGTCTGCCACAGTGTTAAGAATGCACTGGTTTAGTAGTGGATCAGTGCTGACTGAGAAATTGTTCATAACTCACTCATTCCTTAGTTCTATTGTACATCTTAGGGTTGGAATACTTCTTGATCCTTCTTGCCACAAGGAAGGTGACAGGCTTAAAAGGGTGAAAAGCAGCAAAAAGTGAAGATAGAGAGCTACTTTTTCCCCTCTAAATAAGTGACCGTTCATTGCTGACTGCAACCAATAGCGCTACTTATATATAGGATGTTGTATCATATAGTCAGAGAAGGTTTCAGACTGGATTTGACCATGTAATGAGGGGACACTTGGAAGTGAGGAGCAGTGATTCCATGATATGGAGAATCTGGGAGTGCTGACCATTGTGGAGGTGTTTGAAAGCAAGTGAAAGTGGAGACAACAATCGGTGTAATCAGGCTGAAGAGAGGATGACTTTGCTGTACTCCTGTGGCATAGAGAATCATAGAAAGATTATGTTAGAAGAATCCAAATGAGACTACTTATCCCAGAAAGGTACAAGGCAGGAAAAAATACAGTTATGTTAATCTTGATGCTTGTGCCTGACCTCTACTGATACACATTCCACAAGAAACAAATAAATATTCAACAGAGACTTCAACAGACCTAGCTAGAATGGGGTATATTGTTTGGCTGGAATAAAATAGTAGCTCTTAGTGGTGGCAATAGTATGAATATTATTGAGATAAATAACTAGCTCCTTGACTAAGAACACTATCCAAATGCATTCTATATATACAATTTAGAGGAAAACCGCCAGAAGTCCAGCTCATGTAAATCAATACAGTTCCATTGACTTTGATAGAACTAAGTCAATTAACAGCAGCTGAGACTCTGGCTCCATATTTCATAGTCCAAAGTCACCATAAAACAGAACAGAGAAATTTAAGGAGACAAACAACCCACAAAATTAAACTGATCTGTGAGTGTGAAGTATTTCTTGCCATAAATTAATTTGTCAGCAGATACTAACTTTCATCAAATATTTTCAAGAATCTCATTTAACAGCAGAGGAACTGAAGTGTCAATCAGTTGTAGTTTGTATATTTTACCTTTCAGCATCTCCTATATAAATTACTGTAAATAGGTTTTCTAATGGAAAGCCTGCAAAATCCCCATAACAAAAGCTTTACAAACAAATTCAACTGTAAGAAAATAGCATAAAGCAACTTTACTAGATTAATATGTGGGCAGTTCATCATCACAACTGTAGCAGCGTTTTAAATAACAGGATGCCTGCTCCCTGGGCACACTGCAATTAAAATGAGTTCACAACAAATGTGTTCATTAAGCTGAAGCTACTCACAACAAGGACGTAAAAAGAGCCATCAGACAGACGACTTCAATGCAGTTGAATCCTTTGTTTCTTTTCCTCTTCTCCCCTCTCTTTTCTTCTATATTTGAAGGGAAGATATTCTGCATTTATAGACACTCCCTTTATATGCTAAGTCATGGTCATTTTATTGATTTTTCCTACAAACCTTCACATGGGAATCTGTGTTCCTCCTATTAAAGTTCATATTGCCTATCCATTGGATTAGATTATATAAACAGCATATGAGTTAACTGTAAGTATCTCACGTTGTGTTTTTATGATAGCTGCCTTTTTGTCAGAAATGTGAGTGATGTTTTCTCCTAGTCGCATGATAGAATCTTATTACCCTGAGAATGAAAAACATGTCAGAGGCTTTTAAAATCTGTTTAGAGGATCTGATTAATCTAATAGGGGAGCGGATGAGCTATCTTTTCTTTCTTTTTCTCTCCCTTCCTCGGCTATATTTCCTCACTCACTAGTGGCTTTTATTATGGCAATTTATCTAGATCTAGCAGAGCTGATGGGGAATATGGAGGAGGAAGTGCCTCTCTGTAGTTAATAGTTATGCTGTGGCATGAATGGTTGTTTCAGGTTACAAAAAGAGTGATGAAGCTGATTCAGCTTCTCCTGGTAATTGAACTCATTTGACCTGATACTATCTTTAATGATAAATGATGTAAATCAAGAGTTACACATACAAAACTGGTGAAGGCTTGTTGAAAATAAGGCCATACACCCTCTATCAGGCCTAGATGCCATTTAAATAGTCAACCATAAAATGGGCACTTTTTCACACTTGCAAAGAAATCTGCTTAGTTGTTATAAGCCTTCAGAAACTGTAATTCTTTAATATTACTAAGAAGAAAATCTTAGACTGGACTCATCATTTTAAAATGTATAACCTTATATGTATAACATCAATCCAACGAGAAATATGAAGTACTAAGTTTATGAAAAAAATGCTGGGAATTAGATTCCAACATCAAAAGGTTAAAAAGTGACTGATATTGTACTCGTTCTTAGATGTCTAAATTAAAACACACTTAGAGACATGTTAGACTGTCCTGATATTTTGACAGAGTGCATTGGATATCTTCATTCGACCATCCAAGAGAACCTTGGCTGTATATCTTTATAAATGACCTGTACTTACAAAGTACTAAATAATTCTCATTGTTAGGAAAGAAAAAGACAAAAAAAAAAAAAAAAAGAAAGAAAACCTAAAGGAGGGCTGGATCTGATAAAAACTTCTGAACTTTGACCAACTATTAAGTGGAGTTGAGGCTATGCAGTCCAAAATTTCTATCAAAAACAAAAACAAAACCAAAAAAGACCCAAAAAACGTTGCTCAGCAGCTCCATATTACATAAAATTCTTGCTTAACTTGAACATTCACTGAGCCATTACAGTTCTGTCATTGTCTTTGCCCAGAGAAGCTTCATGGTCAGCATAAAAGTCAGTACAGAGCCAGAAACTGAATATTTCCAGAACACACAATACAAGGTCACCTACTCCCAAAATACAAATGTTCCTTTTAAGCTTTTACTTTTCCTATGTAGTGAGCAGGTAGAGTAGATAACAAAAAGTTGGGAGATGGTATAATGTAGGCTTGCATAGGACTAAGGAAGGCAGGTTTGAAACCAGATATACATTTTTTTTTATTTTTTATGACAGTTCTAGTTCCTAGGACATTGCGGAACAGGTGGGAACCACCTCTAAGTTTACTCCTAGCTGTTTTTCAGAACAGTAACAGTGGTCCTTGATCTCCTCTTCGACACGTGACTATCCTCTTGTGTCTGGACTATCCTCAGGAGAAGATTCCCCCTCTGTATCCCAGATGAGTGGAAATCTTTGCTTACAGCCTTGAGAATTTTTACACATGCCATTGTGTTTAGTGTTTGCTGATGTTTCTAGGCCATTTTCTTTCTCAGCACCTCAGTTTTCTGAATCATTGCTTCCTGCACTGCAGGAAGACTCAGAAAACTACATATGGATCTGGATTCCACTTCAGAGAAGACTTGTATTACAGCAAGATGTTGGGATACCTAACTTATGAGAACCAATTCCTTTGCTGGCTGCAAATATGTGTAACTAAACTTTAGATGCTGCAGCATCAAATCTGAAATCCACAGTCAAGTTTATAAAATCTTACTACTCGTGAAAGCAAAAAGTTAATGTCTTTGGGTCATGTCCAAGTCAAACAGTGCACTGAACATGTTGAAATAAGAAATGCTGAGCCCTGGCTAAAGTCTTAAATGATGCCCCTAAATATGCCATGCAGATCTTCAGTGAAGAGCAATGAAGAATTTCTACACATTTATGTTTTATGTGTGACGCTCTTCTCCTGAAGGGGGTAACTATGCTTCTCCCTCCACCCTCCTAAACCCTCCAAGAAAAAAAAAATGGAAAAAAAAAAGAATTTGATAGGACTTAAGCTAAACTTGTGAGAAGTTTTGGGTTCCTCTCTGACTGTAGGGTTCAACCACAGCTCCCGCTTTGTAGAAGAGGGCACTAACCTCTTCACTGCTGGCTGCTTTCTGTGGGAAGGCATTCCTCTCCTGTTGTGGAAGTTGTCTCAGTGTGTGAAAAGCAGCCTATAGTTACTTGGCTCTAGTGATCACAGTACCTATCTGAGAAGGTGGATTTTTTTAATTTTGATCTCTCTGTTCCAAGGACTGGTTGCCTATATAATACAGTATATTCCATTACAGGTGCCTTGGCTGTTACTGGAAAAAGCCCTTCAGCTTGTAACATACACTTATCCAAAACTCTCAGCCTTAAATTCTTTCTTCTGAGTACACTGAAGTAGAGCTTCAGAGTAAGAATAGAATTCTACTGTGTGCTGAGCTATAAATAAGATTTTTTTTAAAAAAAATAATAACAGCTACATGGTATAGAGGGCAGGCAGATAAAGCAGAGAGCTTATTTATTTAAACTATATCTTTGGTGACAACTGGAATATTGAAATAGAAGTAGATGCTGTATAACTCTAGTAAGAAACAGCATGGTATATGGTGTTGTTCTTAGCTAGCAAACCCATGTACTCCAGAATATGTAGCCAAATGTATTCCCCAGGCCAGAGTGTATTATAATTCCTAGAAAAGAATGAGAAATAGCCACTGCTTTCTATAAAATTGTAGATGGAAATGAAACAGTTCTCTTTTCCCATTAATATTTTTTATTCAATGTTTTCGGTCTTATAGTAAAATAAAAAGTTTCCAGCGAAAAGTTTCTGGAAAGATTCTCAAATAAATAAATAAATAAATAAAATTGATATATTTACCCATAAATGCTTGGAATTTTTTGAACATCTGCAGTAAAAATTAAAAAGCACTTCTGAATTCTCTTTAGCTATCCTAGGTCTTGATAGATTTTCTCCATCAGTTGCCTTGGTACAATTTAAAATAAAATAAATTAATATAAAATCTGCCTACTCCATCTTATAAGCAACAAAAAGCAGCCATACAGCCAATTAAACCTTTCATTATTTAGTATGCTACTATACAATTTTCTCCTTTAGTGTTTCACTCTCTAATAAGTTTGTTTGATTTTTCCCCTCTGGCTTTGCATAATTAAGTGTTTCTGATTATAGGCCAGATACCTGTTCCTTCACATCTGGTCAAAGTAAGATAGATGAGTATTATCTAGCCCTGAGTAATCACTGTTTGGAATAAAACTGTAATGTGGTCTTCTGCCCATTTGGAACAGAACAGCTATTCTCCTAACTTTTCATGCTGTCATTGACAATCTGGAGCTGATTGTAAAAAGTAACAAGTATATAACTAACCTTGACCAAACTTCTATATCCAAATGTCTTTACTTTCAGTGTGGGAGCCAGTCAACCTACTATCTTGCACTTAAGTTTTTACAGTCTATTCGAACAATCTTTTCTGAAGCAAAGGCAGGATTCATTTTTCGATGACTAGGTATACATGTATAGGGTATCCAAGTCATTTATTGACACAAGGTTGGCAGATATAGTGCAGGACCTCTGGGAGACCTATGCTTTTATGCAGCAGTAGCTAGATATCAGGCATGAAACACTACAGCATCTAAGGCATGACAAAGGAAAAATGTTCCAGCGTATTAGCAACTGAACCCTGCCATAAGTGTCTCAGTTCTCTCAAAAGTCAATGAGGAAGGCCTTCAGAGGGTGATTACATAAAAAATGTGCATATTTATACTAGACTATTGGGACTAGTTCAACAAAAATGACAGGGAGATAAGTGTTCACATGCAAAAGGATTAGAATAGGGAAGAGACCTCTGGGGACTGAAGACTGGATCCCAGTCTAAAAAAGTAAGACTATGAAAAGAAAGACAAGACTGAAAAAAAAAAAGTTTAAAAAGTTTGAAGAGAGGGAAGTATTCAAATTTTGAGGAAAAAAAAAAAGCTATCTATGCTAATATAGCTTATATTCCTTGCATTTTTTGAGAATGGAACAAAAGATCTGTGATTCTTGCAAATCCTCTGTTGTCAGAACAAATCTATGTGTGTCCTTTCTCCTGACGGTGCAAGAGGAGTACTGTTATTATTCTCCTTCTCAGCTCAAATGTCAGATGTCTGTGGAGAAGATCTAACAGTTCCAACTGTGAATGAGTCGTGGATGACAACACAAATCAATGTGATGGAACTTGCAGAAAGGTAAAGTGTTCAGCTGAGAAATTTCCACGAGGAAAAACACTAATTTTGTCTTCACAAGCACTTTCAATAGGGAGCACGAAAACAGGCTTATCATCCATTGCTCAATAACAATGAAAAATTAATATATCAAACCGTTGTTCATTAGAAGAAATCCCCTGTACAGTGAGTTAAGTATATAGAAAAAATGATATGCAACCACGCAATTCAAGACTGAACTATAATGCCTATGCATACAGGGAACCAAATTAAATTTGCAGATGCCTTTATTTCAATCCTGACATTTTCAATCAATTGGCTGTTTGACTTTTTCCTTTTTGCAGTTTTTTTATATCACATATGAGTATTTCCTTGTGATTTTAGCTTGTTTCTTATTCATTAAATATATGGAATACATACAGAATCTTCAGGTACCCAAGCCCTGAATATCAGCTTCAATGAAGAATTCTTGGACCGGTTTGGTTCCCCACAGATGGACATCTCACACCATCTAAGATACTTTATGGTATCCTGCTTCACCTTCAGCTGCCAGTCCAGAAAGGCAGGGATCTGCTTTTATGCAATGTTTTACTGAATTACCCATTTGGTCCTTGGCTATTCTAAAGTTTATCAAGTGGCACTATATACCCTTGTTTACATAACTTACTTGAACATTTCAAATCTGACTGATTGCTGCTTTATATGTTGGATGTGTCCCTCCGCTAATCATATCTGGCATAGCTACTCCCTTCTCCCTTCTCAAACTTTCCTGGTCAGACCTCAGGAATCCCAGGCCCTGGAGGGAGGGGAGAAAGTCTGGAGAAAGGAAGACCTTTCTTTGGATCTCTTGGTTTCTGTGGATCTCTAACACAAGGAAGATCGTGTTAGAGATCATGGGCCCTGATGGGATGTAACCGTGAGTGCTGAGGGAGCTGACAGATGTCATTGCTAGCGCACACTCAATCATCTTTGAAAGGACATGGAGAACAGGAGAGGTGCGTGACGACTGGAAGAAAGCCAGTGTCACCGCAGCCTTCAAAAGGGGCAAGAAGGAGGACCCAGGGAACTACAGGCCACTCAGCCTCACCTCAATCCCTGGAAAAGTGATGGAGCAGCTCATCCTGGATGTCAACTCTAAGCATGTGAAGGAAAAAAAGGTGACCAGGAGTAATCAGCATGGATTCACCAAGGGCAAATCATGCTTAACCAACTTGAGAGTCTTCTAGGATGGGATGACTGCCTGGGTAGATGAGGGGAGAGCAGTGGATGTTGTCTACCTTGACTTCAGCAAGGCTTTTGACACTGTCTCCCATAACATCCTCATAGGTAAGCTCAGGAATTGTGGGCTAGATGAGTGGACAGTGAGGTGGATTGAGGAGTGGCTGAATGGCAGAGCTCAGGGGGTTGCGATCAGTGGTGCAAAGTGTAGTTGGAGGCCTGTAGCTAGCAGCATCCCTCAGAGGTCAGTACTGGAACCAATGACCTGGATGAAGGGACAGAGTGCACCCTCAGCAAGTTTGCTGATGATACGAAGCTGGGAGGAGTGTCTGGTACACTAGAGGGCTGTGCTGCCATTCAGAAGGATCTTGACAGGCTGGAGATACCTCATGAAGTTCAGCAAATGGAAATGCCAAGGTCTTCCCTGCAGCTGAGGAGGAACAACCCCCCTGCATCAGTACAGGCTGGGGGCTGACCTGCTGGAAAGCAGCTCTGCGGAGAAGGGCTTGGGACTCCTGGTGGACAACATGTTGAGCATTAGCCAACAATGTTTCCTGGTGTCCAAGAAGGCAAAGGTTTCCCGGGCTGCATTAGAAAGAGCATTACCAGCACATCAAGGGAGGTGATCCTCCTCCTCTACTCAGCCCTTGTGAGGCCACATCTGGAGTGCTGGGTCCAGAGCTGGACTCCCCAGTATGAGAGTTAATACAGCTACTAGAGTGAGTCCAGCAAAGGGCTACTGAGATGATTAAAGGTCTGGAGCATCTTTTACATGAGGAAATGATGTGAGAGCTGGGACTGTTTAGGCTTTAGAAGAGATCTAGGGTGTATGGGGGGAAGGGTCTTATCAAGGTGTTTAAATACCTGATGTTGGGGTGTAAAGAAGACGGAGATGGATATGGTGCCCAGTGACAGGACAAGAGGCAATGGGCACAAACTGAAACACAGGACGTCCCCTTGGAATGCAAGAATAAATTTTTTTACTGTGAGGGTAACAGAGCACTAGAACAGGTTGCCCGGAGAGGTTGTGGAGTCTCCATCCCTGGAGATATCCAAAAGCCATCTGGACAATAGCAGGTCCTGGACAACATGCTCTAGGTGACCCTGCTTGAGCAGGGGGAGTTGGACTAGATGATCTCCAGAGGTCCCTTTCAACTTCCACCATTCTGTGATTCTGTGAGTATCCTCCCCAGCTGAAGCACTCTAGGCACACAGTCTTCAGTGAACAAATGTGTTTCAGGCTGCCTCCTGACAGTGACATCAGTCATGTCATAGTCATGTGGTTATCAGCCAGCTCGGTCCTGCCCCCAGGGTGCCCTACTCTGATGCACTGCTGCATCCTCAGTTTCAGGAGAAGTCTCAAATGGCAGTCTGTACTGTGCCTCTTCTTAGAAATAAGTATGACAGTATGCCCTGTCTGCAAAACTAGTTTGGTAAATAGTTACTTGTTAACTGGAGCATCTTCTTTATGGCTAGCTCAGGGAAAAAAATAGTCTGAGACATAGGTATATTCTTTGCTAATTTTTCTATCCGTCATAAAAGTATCTATGTTTACCAGAGTACGCTCCAATTTTCACCCACCATGCTCTATCATTTACATATTTTTGGCATATGTGAGAAGTTGTTCAAGCTTAAATACAAAGATAGTGTTTGTTTGCAGACAGTACAGAAATCTCTGGTCTCTCTCTTGGATTTTTTATGTCCTAAACAACCTTCAGGTATCTTTTAAATATATATTTTTTTCTTTTGGTAACAGGTTCATCATTAATTTTATCTTCCTGAGTCTACCTGAAACTTCTTAGTAGCATCAAATATTGAAGAAATTGTTACTGTCGGACACTATGATTTCTATTTTACTGTTTGTTTTTTTTTTCTAAAAAACATAATTAATAGACACAGAGGAAACTTTTTTTTAATTTGTTTCTGCTATATATTTCCAGTTTTGATGGGGGTTTTAACTGCTTCACTCAGGGATGTGTTGTTCATTAAACTCTGCAAACACATAATACTTAACGGCCTCTTGGAGTCAAGGAATCGGAAAGGCGACTGTTTCTTTCAGTGACTAGGTTATCAACAGTGTGAAAGGATAAACTCTACATAACAACAGCTTGCTTCAGCCAACTTTCATAGGAGGTTTCTTAATAGCACAGATTTACATCTTACACACTTATAAGACACACAGATAGCTTCCAGGTACCTGGTCAAGAAGTATTGTCAGGATGGTAAAGTTCATGTGGCAGAAATGAACAGAAGTACACAAACATTTGAAATAACAATTTAGATAGATAAGAATAAAAGATTATGTTGAGTGGTCAGCTTTAAATAACTACTTATATGAAAGGAAAATGTTGATCAAAGTCTTTGTGCCTGTAAAGTGGCCAGCAATAAATTTGCAAGTAGTAAGTTTCTTCACCCAGTGAGATAAAGTTTTGAAAAAAAATGTTCTAAAAGGAGTAGTAAATTCTTCCAAGAGGAAAACTAAAGATTTCTGATTTCTTATGGAGTTGTATATTATTCTCATAGAAGTGTCACTGGTGCATAACTTTACAGAAACACATGCAGATAATACTTCCACTTTCTTTCCAATTCCACATTACTCACCAAAATCTTAATCTCCCTCCCTTGTCCCCTAATTACTGAATAGTAAGAAGCAGTGCTGCAGCTGTATCCAAATTATACATGGGCAAATTATATGTGAGTTTAAAGGATCTCTATCCACTTCCCATACATGATCTTTCATGAAACTTGGATGAATTTTGTACCTTTGAATGCTCTCCCTGCCTGCAATATTAGTTAAAATTTGTCAGTGGTCTTCAAGGTTTTGGATGGGAGACTGACAGACTTATATTCAAATACAGTGAATAAATATATTCTATTTCCTTAGGAAGCCAGGCTAAAAATCTAGCAAGTGGGAAGATGATTTGGATCTATTTGGGGACAAAATACTGTTCTCTAGTTCTGTGTTTCTGTTTGGCTGTGCGAAAGTGGGACTGAACTTGTGCTTCACACAGCAAAACAGAGTTTACTGAACTGCTAGCAAACTCAGCTCAAATAGTACCAACCCAAACAGCTGTTAAAATATATCTTTTAGTATATAACTGCACACAACACTTTTTTTCATCTCCCATCACTCAATATCAAATAGTGTTTATAATTCTGTATCTGAAAAGCAGAATATAAACTTAGTATACCATATTAAAAAATTGCAATATTGAAGTCACACAATCTTACAAATCAAAGTCTGTATAAACAATCTTATTTAAAAGAGAAAGATAAATGAAAATTGCACAGAGAAGGGAAGTGAGACTTACTTTTTTCATATCTCTCCACAGGGGGAAAAAAACAACAACAACAACAAAACCCTATCTTGAATTTCTGTGATCAGAGCCTAAGAATGCTGAGTTGTCTACCTGGAAAAAAAAAAATCTGTTTGAGCCCTGCTGGGACAAAGACTGAGTGTGATGTTCACAATAGATCACCTTATATTAGGCACTGTCTAGTGCTAGCTCATACTACTAGCGTAAAGACACATTGATTAACCCATTCCAAGTAAATACATGCATGAAGGGATTATTTAATTATCTCTCCCCACTTGCTTTCAGTGATCAAGGCATGAAATACCTTGTAATGTGTTGGCACAAAATTTAGTGACTAACAAGATGTGCATCTGGAGTGGGTTTTAGTGTGTATGAGTCGTGTTACTTCAACAACTAACAGATACAGTGGACACAGATCGAAGTGATTTACAGAGGAGCATGAAAATGATATCAATCCTGCTAACTGTGGAAGGAGTGTCAGGGGAAAAGCTATACTACTTTTCAAAGAAAAGATGATTCTCAAGCAGGTGGCTGGGTGTAACTGTGGAGGTGTAGCTGCATTAGTTTTTGCGCCTGTAAAATTGTCAGGATTATTTCAAAGGGGAGACATGGCACATGGCAAAATATGCCAATATAAGCAACAGATACCTTGTTATCAGGAGTGAGATGAAACAAAGGATCTGTAGTCCAGACAGTGGAGGACAAGGAATTGGGAAGCTGATACATGAATTTGTCAGAAAGAGAAATCAAAACAGGCTACATTTTCCTCTCAAAGTCCTTCAGTAACATCAAAAGCATTCAGCTACACTTCCTCAGTACTGTAGATCAGATCTCTGTTAGTGGCATTTGGACTGCTGGAGGAATTGTGCCATGAAAAACTCATGCCATTGTGCAGTTGTTAAAAGCATTTGGTATCAACCACCATGTATCTTGACTGTGATTAAAAGCAACAAAGCAAAAAAAAAAAAAAAAAAAAAAAAAAAAAAAAGGCATGTGTGTGGGTTCATATATAAAACTGGTAGAATTTCTACTGTTTGACACTAATATCTAGACAAAGGAGGACAAAAGTATCATTTTCTTGTGTCTTCTCTTTTTTAGTCTTTCTTATTATCAGTACCTGTATTTAGTTTCTCAGAAATAAATAATGACAGTGATGTAAACTGGATTTACCACTGTTTTCAGCATGTTTTAACTTTTCTTCAACTCTTTTTCAAATATCAATCAGGAATCTTGTAAATGTATTCAATGTGAACTACAATAATGACCTGGACACTAACAGTCTGTTGTTCTTATTGCTTCTGTCTCTGATTTTCTTCTCCTTTCTTAGATTTGTTAACATATAGTATAACTATACTGTACTGAAGTTAAAAAAAACAGCATTGTAAAGAAAATAAAAATCTTTCAGTAGTATTAAACTTGTTAGGCTTTGAAAAGGCATTGCTGAGAGCATGGTGCTGTAGGAGAACATCTTGAAGAGACCGCCTGGAAGCGCTGCCTTGCTAAGAGACAGAATAACTTTGAGAATCCTTTCATGCTATGGATGCCACATCCTTTTATTACAGAGTGCTGCTCATTGTCCCAGGTGCATTGTTCTTACTTAAGAATCAGAATGCAGAAAGAAGTCTTACCATTTCCCAAATTTTACTTTCACTTCTATGAAATGACTTGCTTGAGTCCCTCAACATGGAAAAACTATAGTATTGTTTAGTTCTTACAGGGCACTATTTGAAAGAACTCTTTGAAAGCCTAAGCATTACCAGCTCCAACAATTGCAAAATCTTGTATTTGGCTTAAAATATATATTTAAGTTATTTGTATTGGTTTTCTTGTCTTTATTTATTTATTTGTTTTGGAGACTGAAGAAGCCATTAAGATCAGACACCCTCTCAAAAAATAAAGTAGTTTTCTTTAAGGAAAATACCAGAGACTAAAATTTACAATAAAATTGTGAGAATTGGTAACACTGTATCCATCCTGCCATTTCCCCACATTAAACATTAACCTAAAGACATATTGTATTTCTTCTTGTCATCATTTCTTATCTACAAAATTTCTTTCTTCTTTATCCAAATGTTTTCCTCTTGCATGGCTAATAAAATATACTTACAAATGTATTCAAATAATTTCTGTGCCATAGAGACCATAAGGCAATTTTTCTAAACTTGTCAGTAATGTGTGCCCAGAAAACATCACATAAAAAACAGTCTCATAGCATTCTTCATTATGTTTGTGTTTTCATATTTAAGCTTTCAGCCTGTAAGTAGGAAGCAGCTGAGATGTCAGCTTCTGAGAAATTTGGAATTACCACTTATAAAATATGAAAGTTCTAAATAGTTTCAACTGGTGAAGGGCTGAGTCTTCCAGTCTTCGCTGTCTTCCATATCTTAATTCCCTTTGTGAGCTAACTTCCTTTCCCATTTTTTTTACCTCCTAATATTTTTAGTTCTTATGTGTTTGTATCACTCAATTTCAGTTTAAAACCATCTATTTAGTGGGACAGAGGTGGAATAACACATTTTTAACTTAAGGCTATTCATTCCCTGTTGTGATTTTATATGTATGCATATGGGTGTTTAGGATGATATATATGTATATATATTTAGAATCATTTTTATTTTCCTGGAGTTCAAACAAGGTAGGACATACTGGGCATGAAACTGTCATTTTACTGCTAAAAAGACCAGTAATTGGTAATTCATTGTTATTATGGTCATAGGGACACTGGAAGTACCTTAGTATTGATGTTCCTCTTGATAGCTCCTCTGCCAAGAGGAGCTGTCTGTGCTACAATGTCTGTGTTAAAATTTGAAGCTTTTGGCATTGTAAGCTCTTCAGAGTTCTGACTTCATTACTTTTGTAGTACACGATGTCTTTCATAAAGCTCTATGGAAACTAGTGAAGATGTAAATATATACCAAAGTGTTAATGTCAGGAATTAATGCCATGGTTCATGTATGAAACAGAATTCTACATAGGCAAACATGTTTAACAATTGCTGATTCCTATGCTTGGTAAATAACTGCTGCAGTAATTAACTTCCAATTCTATCCACACAGCCTAAAAACAAAATTTTTAAGATATTTGAGATTTTTTTAAGGATAGTAATGATTTTTACCAACATATGTAGTTTGATATCAGTTCCATTATTATTTATGATATCATTACTACTGAAATTTCTAGATGAAGTCTATTGGAGATGCATCTTAAAAATATACCCATATGATATGTACTACTTTTAACCTTTGAATATAATGAACAATTTAGGAAAAATTTGTAAAACTTTTTCTTGTGCAGTTCTTATCAAGTGCTCATTTTTATTATTTTTAAGAGAATCACTTTTTGGGACAGAGTACTTGGAGGATCAAGAAGAAATTCCTATGTTGTGGTGTTATGTGTCTGACTAAAAAAGAAGAGGTGGAGGAAAAACAATAATAAAACTAGTTTCAATTTAATTGGAACAAATAATGAGAAATACATATTTTTTCTGAAGCAAAACTAAAATATAAAACAATTCCAGAGTCCTGTAATATCAGTAAAGAACTGTTGTTTCCAATAATAATATTGAACATCATCTCAGAAAATAGAGTTTAGACATTCTTAACCAACTATTTTCTAGTTTTGCTGGTGTTTGTTTTGTTAACTTTTAAGACTGTATGCTTTATACAGGTCAACGTGATCACATCAGCTGTACGTTCTTGCTGACCTCCTTCTGTAATGCCAGATCAATGGGACACAAGGAGTGAAGGCGAATGCTGAATCCCTGCTTGTCAGCACTCATTAGCTGTTCTGCTTTGGACCTTTCCAACTAGCTCTTTTCAAAACAAACCTGCTTTAAAGTGGACTTTAAGTCATAGTAGTGGCTTTGGCTCTGGCCTTTCTCTATTTCAATCATCAAAGCTATTCAAGCATAACTGTAAATGGTCCAAGTGCCCAGTGTTTTTTTCACTGCCAGATATAAGCAAAACTGCTGGCAGAGAGCAAACCTATTAAATATAAGTATGAAAAGTGAACAAAGCTGAGTGGCTTTAGCTGCCTTCTATTCCTCTGGATATATCTTATGCTATATGTAATAATACTGCTAACAGGGGACTGTTACTGCCCTTGTTATTTGATATATGCCTTTGATATTGATTGAATACTGTCCTTGATAAAGCAATGTAAGGGAGGGACGTTTGTGAAGCAGTTCATTACATCATAAAATATATACAAATTATAATACAATTGGCTTTGATTTTACTAGAAATTCTTGGTTTTCCCAAGTAAGTGAGATATGGAGCTTTAATGCAAAAGTAGAAAAACTACATTTGCTGAAACTGGTAATGAAAAGATAGCATTTCTCTTTTTAGAACTAACTTCCTTTGGTTAAGTTGTTTCGAGCTCGTTGTACTTTCCCTGAGAAGGCAGAGAATAGTTTTAAGTGTACTTAATGCTGAGAAAACAATTCATCTTGGAATCATAAGTCATTTCATTCACAAGTTGGTAGATGTTGACTTTGCTGAAGTTTCGTTTTCCTGTTATAGTTTACTGGCTGGAGTACACTTGAAGCAATATGTAAATCTGTGGTCAAATGCTCTTCTCATTATTTTAGCTCCCTTGACTTCAGTGGAATTATCCCTTTTTTGCATGGATGCTGAAACATGATTAACTATCAAATTGATATACCTCTTTCTGTGTATTCATGTACTACTACTATTCTTGAAAACTTTAAATGTACATATTTGATATACTGTACCAATTATACAACACTGTAACAGTGTACTGCTAAAGACAGAACACTAAGTTATCCACTCTATCGCTTCTCTGATACCGGTATTTCCTGAATAATCTCCAACTGCAAAGAGAATGTTGTATCCAAAGGCTGAATAATGATATACATCTCTAGGTCATGTCCACTGTGTGTGTAATCATTACTGAGGCACCTCAAATATTTTGCAAGTATATATTTTATTACATTTTATTGTGTAGTCCATGGCATTTTCTATGTGAAATTTTATTTCCTTTTAAATGGTCCAGTTGTTTAAAAGAAACCACAATTTAAAAGTATGATATAAGCATATCCTAGAGACCCTTCAAATTGTCATACTTAGCAACAGTATTTTGAGACTCTCTTATTACAATGAAAGCACAACTATTAGATCTTTGTTGACAACTTTCAGAGTTATCTCACCAAAAAGTGGAATAAATTTTAAGTGAGTTAGTTATTTCTCATTATTCTTTAATAAAAGCTTCATTCATTTGTTAAAGTTCAGGATTTGAAAAAAAGACACTGTTACACTCCTGTTCTTTTAGCAACAATTATCTGAGAGACTTTTTGTTTTGCTGCGTTATGATTGTGGATAGAGTATCACGATCAAAGTGATAATTAATAGTCCTAATTCCCCTCTCAATATAAATTAGCAAAAAGTGTACTGAAGTTAATGGAATTACAGTATGGTAAACCGGTAAGATGTGAATAAGACATAATAGTCCTTTTAGAGGTAGTGTTCACTAAAGTACAATAGAGGAAATAATGAAATCTGTGAAGAACATAGGGAGGGCCCTATGCCTCCTAAATGTTTTTTTTTACTTGCTAGAACAGCTAGATGCCACTTAAGTAAGGATAATATTAGTTTTCTTTGTGCATCTGGAAATGCAGGGAAAAGGGTATGTATTTATTTAGTTCTCCTGATTTCATCACTTACTTATGATATATAGTCTTCTCCAAGTAGAGAATTTGTTCTTTCATATTCAGTAATGTACCTAATAAGATGCTAATAATAATAGTAATAAAAACCCTCTTCTGTTCCCAGATTATACTAACCAGTGTTAAGCCTCTCCCTCCAAAAATGCATTAAAAAGGATATTATTCTTATGTAATGAATTCTATTGGGTTTATAATAGCAGTCTTAATTTAATCAATTACAGGTGATCATTTCATTTTCTAAATATTTAGCTCTGATTTTGGAAATTTTATCTTTATTTCTCCCTAATTATATGACTAACTCCATAAAACTTTTGCAAAAGACAGTGATCAAAATAATCACAAAAAATCACCAAAAAGTTTGAAAACACCTAAGCTGAGGCCCAGAATAATTTCTTATACCTCTAGGTAGGTAATGGAAGTTCAAATCTTATGACTGTAGTTGACAAGTTAGTTTCCATGGGTTATCTGTCACTCTTCAGGGCCTGAAAAGGAAGTTCAAAAGCGAGAGCCCTTCACTTGAAGCACTTTCCCTGCAAACACGAGGGATAGAAGTTTCATAAACAAAGAAAAAAAAAAAGACAGAAACGGACTGTACCTTCTAATAGTATCTTGATCACAGGGGCTGAGATGTAAAGGAAAACCTAAGTAGTCAATTACAGTCAATGCAGAAGCAGAGGGCTACAAGCTGCCCACAGATTTGTGCTAGGGCTCCCTGAGACTCTCTTGGGTATTCCAGCCTGGCCTGCTGTCACCACACAGGGACACAGGTCTCCCCTAAAACCCATCTGTTACATCCGCCAGCTCTGTACAGTGTCCCCAAAAGCACTAGAAGCCTGTATGTGGACAACTGAATCAAGTTAAATACCCTACCCTTCATCAGGTGAACAACCCCTTAGTGTCCCTGACTGTATTGATTAAGGCTCCATTTTGTCATCTAAAACAAACAAACAAACAAACAAACAAGCAAAAAGAAAAAATGGTGTCTACTGCCTCAGATGACTTTGTGTATCCTGCCTGGTCTCTACGTGTTCCTGTATGAGATCAAGCACCTCCTGGAGGTCCTGCAAATTGAGTCCCAGGTCTTAACTTTCTATTAAACGTTCTTAGAGCCTTATCTTAAATGCAGACACCTATGATGAAGGTACTCACAGGTATGTGTCTCAATGTGAAGACGAATCCAACCCTAGGACTCCATTCAGCTATGATATGTCCTGTGGGAGACTTGAACATTTCTGGAGAGAAAACTTCAGTCCAACCAGAATAATTCTAAATCCATGGAGTTGCATGAAGCCAACTACATCAAAATATAGGTGACAGTATTTTGAATTTTTGCTATTTTTTTAACCAGTCTTTCATGAAAATGTGTTTTGTTTCCCAGTTAGCTCTTCTCTAAAATAAAAATCCCTTTTTCATCCAAATAAGAGAGCTATGAAAGAAAGAAGATAATTGAATTATATGTACATCTAACAAAATAGAGGGAGTGCTTAGAATTGTACAAGCCAAACAAGCAGATCAATGGCTTACTTCAGCAGAAAGCAAAACCCTGCATGAAGTGTGACTGTAATATAATATGTGTTGCATAACATACTGAATTTGTGTATTGTAATTTTAAAATATTCCATCACAGCTTGTTTTAGGTAATGAGAGCTAATATGATTAGCTTTTCAGTACTTAGAAACATCCCACCATAAATCATTTTACAGAAATATTTGCAGAATGAAAAGCTAAAAACAGAACAATCCTCTTGAGTTTCATGTAGAAACTACAGGGAGGATATATACTATTGGATGAACATTTTTACAGAACTTATTAGCATAAAGTTTAATGTTTCATTCATGACTGCATGTGCAGGACTGTAAAAACCTTACATGACCTCATTTATTTTTGGAGTGGTAGTAGTATAGCCTTTCTCTAAGAAACATTTATAATATAAATGATTCATATGTCACTTTTTCAATAGAACTGTGAAAAGGTGCTACACTTGAATGACTTTATTGGAACCTTAGGGAATTTTGTCCTCAGGCTTCTGAACATCACTTAGTCATTTATCTGAATTACTCCCTATTCTTGTACAGTTTCCTCAAGGCTTTTAAAACTAGGTTTATCTTGACCAATATAATTTAGTAAAATTTAAACAACACTTTTAAGACATAAAATTTTCATTTTTAAATTCAGTGCTTAAATTACCCAGAGTAGCCAACATCTTTCACTAAACTTGTCAATTATACAGCAATGCGTTTATCTACAGTTGTCGGTAATATCACAGAAAACAAAATGAAAATATTTTGGAGAGATGGAAAAGGAGAGAAATTTAAAATTATTTCTACTTGCATTTTTAATCTATGGATATTCTTATATGATTTATATAAAAACAAATGTAGTCCTCCCAAAGTTGGTCACCTCAAGCTGTCTGTCAGCATTCGGACAAAGTTAGTAAACTTTCAGTGACATCTGTGAGCTTACAGTATAGTTCATCGTTATTCTGCCTCTTCTATGAGGACTATGCATTACTAAATTTTCATTTCATCAGACTGTAATTCTCTTTCATGTACGCGCACACAAAATACACTTTTTTTTTTTTGCCTGTTTGAGTGTGAGCATGGGCTTGTTTTCTAATATGGACTGGTAAATATTTTGTAAACATTTTAGAATTTCTCTCCCAGATTAATGTACATAGCCTTGAATCAGAAAATTATTGGTTGCGATTAGGGCATCTTTTGAAAATTTTTGACAAGTATTAGAGTTCATGTAGATTGCTTCAGAATTTTTAAGCAGGTGGTCATTGAGGCAAAACAAAAGAATTGAAAACTTTTCCAGTTTTCCCTTGAACACTATTTTCATTTAGTTTTAGATATTAAAAAACAAATCTGAGGATTTAATCTACCATAATAACTGGATTGGGTTCATCATTAAACCATCTCCTAAATGATCCTGTTCTCTGAAGGTATACTTCCTATTCCTGCATCTATCTTGGTCAAGCTTGCTCCCTCCCTCTCCAACTCCCTCTTTCTCTTCCTTAAGAAAAGTTCAAGAGAATCTGTGCCAGAAATGGTAGGATCATTGGTGCCAAAAAGAAGAGAATAATAACAATAAAAA
The DNA here is from genome assembly GCF_036370855.1 of Dromaius novaehollandiae. Taxonomy (NCBI): domain Eukaryota; kingdom Metazoa; phylum Chordata; class Aves; order Casuariiformes; family Dromaiidae; genus Dromaius; species Dromaius novaehollandiae. Next base: position 171,459,012 of record NC_088098.1, on the reverse strand, counting down.
GATCTAAAGATGCTAATTTTACCTTATCACTTAATTTTTAAATCACAAGAAGGCAAAATCAGTAAATTAACAAATAAAAAATTATATTACAAAGAAATAAAAATGAATTATGCAAAAGAATTAAGAAATTTTGATGAGCCAGATCTCATAACTGGAGGAGAATGAAGCCTGAAAGCTTTGAATAAAATAAGATTTTCTTTTAGCATTTAAAAATTAGTATTTAATTAGTATTTAAAAACTAAAAAGGATTATGATTTCACAAATGATAGTTCCCACCAGTAGGAAGTTAGCTTTTAATTAAGAAAGTGCATATCAGGTTGATTATTCCATGCACTCTTGGTGTTCTGCACTTCTGAATTTTCCTGATGGAACCTGTCCGCCCCAACAACTCTCAAACATTTGTTTCCCAACTTGTGTATTTCACATCTGTTCATCAAGATTCTCAAATGCGATACATCACAAAGATGGAGAATTCACTTTGATTGCTCAGCAGGTCTCAGAAGTTGTTCTTTGATTTGCTTCCCTTCTTTCAGAGATCAAGCACAAATAAAATGTGATCCTTGTTCCTGCAGGTAATGATATATCTAGCTATGGTTTTTGAATAATTCACATTAGCAATCTAAAAATTTTACCATCCATAGCATATCCATCAGTTACTGGAGATTATCCTAATGTGTTTGTTTCCACAGTTTTTGCTTGTTTTTTTCTTATGAAGAAAAGATTTCTGATTGTATAGTATATCCTGACTAGAATTATGCAGAAATCAGAACTCCCATTCTCTGGATAAACAGACAGAATACTGAATTAACACTATTCTAATTAAGTAATTCTCTTTTGACAGGTTAGGATGCTAAAGTACTGTAACTGAAATTTCAGTTTCAGCTATCTATTAAAACTGATGTTCCAAGTTAATTTAGCCTGATATTTGTTTTCTTGTAGAGCTGTGCTATCTCTGAGTAACTAGAATTATAATGTGGAAGTTTTTAATGTTAGAAAACAGCCCAAATCAAGACCTTGTAATCAAGCAGCTTCTGAATCTGAAACATTTATATCCAGAGCCAAATTAAAGAAATGCTAAAACACCCATTTCATTACTGAATCATGTTAATGATACATGATTAAATGTATAAACCAAAATATTTTCAATTTCACTTAATTTTACATCTGTATCTGAATACAAACACATATATGTCATACACTGTCCAAATGGTATGTAGCATACAGTTTAAATGTTCAAGTAACAGAAAATGATCTATTCTTGAAAAAGGGAGTGTAAAATAATCAAATGAATTGTTAAATGTATATCAATCAAAAGATGTACTGCAGATATCATGCAATATCACAAAACTATTAGATATTGTAGTATTGGGATAATTACTGTAATCACTAGTATGTTAGACAGCAAAATATACTCATTTGGGAATATAAAGAGTAATTTTGATCTATCCAGAAAATTTGGCATTCAATTCAGCATTCAATTCAAATAATTTTTAGCATTGGGAGTTGTGATGATTAGTAAATAAAATGTCACAGGGTCATTTTTCTTTCAGAGTAATTATATCTGAATTACCAGTATTCATCTATATTACCATTTGTAAACAACCAGAGGGTGATTGTTAATGTGCATGCTGCAGTGGGGGATAGAGACTGTCCCCCTGTATATTACTCTGCATTTGTAACTCGATATATATTTCTACTCATTGATTATTTGGAAGCGGGGCTATTCCTCAGCTTCACAAGATCTCTGTAAAATAGACCCTATGTACAATTTGTGTATGCCTACTTCCAGCAGTATGAGGATGTATGGATATCTCTTTTTTTTCAAATGTGTCATCTCATTCTGTATTATAGATTACGGGGAAAAAAAAAAAAAAAAAAAAAAAAAAAGGATTAAAGGTGAGGTATACAGATTGGCTGAGACCATCCCTAACATATGCTATTGCCACTCTGGAGTTCATGATACTTGAAAATAAATAGAAGAATTTAAGAGTCATTGGGAACTTTGACTCTCTATTTCCTAGTATCATATTTACACAGGTCAGATTGAAGTGTGTTGTTGGCAAAATTGGTGGCAAAAGAGTAGAGCCAAGTGGGTGCTCAGGGTCTCTCTTAGGAAGGGACCTGTCAGGGGAACAGATCATCTCATCCATCCCTTCGACAGCGGGAGGAAAACATAGACCAGATTAAAGATTTCACAGTATACATGAGTCATAAAGCTTCTGCAGTCACTTTTTCCTTACGTATAACTAGTATACTGATTTTTTAAATAATTAATTACACAGCACATTCCTGATACAATTATGAAGAAAACTGTGTTTCATAGAACTGAAATAGCATTTTATGGTAATTATATCAAAATGTATGGCTTTTAACAAGAACTTGATGCTTGATCTTCATTATATCTATTTCGAAACACATATAAGAAAGTTACTGTTTCATATTAAGCAGCATAGGACTTTCCTGGGGAAGGCAATATGGGAAGGGATCAAAAGCATTTCACATTCAAATCAAACAATGGAATCAGTACTTTCCTTCATGTTTAAATGTATATAGTTTTCAGATGATAAGTATATACAGTACCGGACTGTGGAATATAGATGTTAAAAAAATGCCTGATATGAATAGTAAGAGATAACAAGCTCATTTTGCTTCAGATGTATCTGTTCATGTTATTCCTTTAGGATGATTGAAATAAAATACAAAACTTCATCTCTGAATAGCTCATTCTTTTCTCTAAGGCTTGAAACTTGTAAGTTTTAGTAAAAGAAATATGCCACCTGGGTAATGAGCTAAATATATGGGCACAGAGTTTGTGTGTTCATGAGGTGATATAAAAGTCAAACCCCTCGTTTTGACCATACATCATGCATTTGTATGGTAGCTATAGATCTCAATGCTTTTGTAATTAGCAAGTTTATGAGGAAGTAATGGTCCATTATTCTCTACTGATTTGTTTGAAATTTATCCTGTCTTGAGAAGAGCAAATCTAGAAGGATGCTGGTAGATGTATCTTGAATTAAGCTGTTCTGAGATCTATCAAGGGGGTGGTAACAGAAGAACAAAACACAACCACATTCAGTCTACAATGTTTACTATCATTCAGATTTTTGATACTTGATCTAGATTATGAAACTTCCTGCTCAACTTAATTCTTTACAACAAATTAGCTTTATCTTCCTCTCTGTCTTTCATTCTCATCGTTGTCTTTTTCTTGTTTGTTTTCTATTTGCATTTGCAGAAACTGGAAATAAAATGAATTTAATTACAATAATTGGACCATGTCTACGAAGTACCTTTGTCTGAGAACATATACAAATATAAAACTACAGAGTTCTTCAACATACAGTGAAGAAAGGTATGATTGTTTGACATGAAGAAAGGTAAAATGAAAATGGAAATAAAGTACATGTTTAAAGGATATAAAATTGATCAATATCTGTTGTAGTTCTTCCAATTTTTTTTCTGGTATTATACATCAAGCTTCTACTGCATTTGCTATCTTAATGATCATGTTGCCATGACTGTTCTTTTTGAACTAACATTGAAAAAGGCAGCTGAAATTGATATAAAGTTTGTCTATGTGTTGACTGAAAGCACAGAAACTATATTAAACTGTGTGCATCATATTCTGTTATATTGTACTATTTTATTTTCTATATATTATGAAATACTATACATATATAATAAATTATCCACAAGTCCATGGACCCTTGACATCCACAGTCCTGATGGGGTGTAACCGTGAGTGCTGAAGAAGCTAGTGGACATCATTGCTAAGCTGCTCTTGATCATCACTGAAAGGTCACGGCAATCAGGAGAGGTGCCTGAGGACTGGAAGAAAGCCAGTGTCACTCCAGCCTTCAAAAAAGGCAAGAAGGAGGACCCAGGGAACTACAGGCCACTCAGCCTCAGCTCAATCCCTGGAAAAGTGATGGAGCAGCTCATCCCGGATGACATCTCTAAGCATGTGAAGGAAAAAAAGGTGACCAGGAGTAATCAGCATGGATTCACCAAGGGCAAATCATGCTTAACCAACCTGAGAGCCTTCTGGGATGGGATGACTGCCTGGGTAGATGAGGGGAGAACAGTGGATGGTGTCTACCTTGACTTCAGCAAGGCTTTTGACACTGTCTCCCATAACATCCTCATAGGTAAGCTCAGGAATTGTGGGCTAGATGAGTGGACAGTGAGGTGGATTGAGGAGTGGCTGAATGGCAGAGCTCAGAGGGTTGCGATCAGTGGTGCAAAGTGTAGTTGGAGGTCTGTAGCTACCCGTGTCCCCCAAAGAGCTCAATCCTGGGTCCAATCCTGCCCAACTTATTCATCAATGACCTGGATGAAGGGACAGAGTGCACCCTCAGCAAGTTTGCTGATGATACAAAGCTGGGAGGAGTGGCTGATACACCAGAGGACTGTGCTTCCACTCAGAGGGACCTGGACAGGCTGGAAAGGCGGGCAGAGGGGAATCTCATGAAGTTCAACAAAGGCAAGTGCAGAGTTCTGCACCTGGGGAGGAATAAGCCCCTGCACCAGTACAGGCTGACCTGCTGGAAAGCAGCTCTGCGGAGAAGGACCTGGGAGTCCTGGTGAACAACAAGTTGACCATGAGCCATCAATGTGTCCTGGTGGCCAAGCAGGCCAATGGTATCCTGGAGTGCATTAGGAAGAGCATTACAAGCATGTCGAGGGAGATGATCCTTCCCCTCTACTAAGCCTTGATGAGGCCACATCTGGAGTGCTAGGCCCAGTTCTGGGCTCCCCAAATACAGGAGAGACATGGAGCTACTGGAGCAAGTACAGTGAAGAGCTATGAAGATGCTTAAGGGACTGGAGCATCTCTGCTATAGGGAGACGCTGAGAGAGCTGTGTTTGTTCAGCCCAGAGAAGAGAATACTGAGGGGGGAACTTATCAATGCATATAAGTATCTGAAGGGAGGGTGTAGAGAGGATGGAGCCAGGCTCTTCTCAGTTGTGCCCAGTGCTAGGACGAGAGGCAACAAACTGAAACACAGGAAGTTCCATCTGGACATAAGGAAAAACTTCTTTGCTCTGAGGCTGACAGAGCACTGGAATAGTTTGTGAAGAGAGATTGTGGAGTATCCTTCCTTGGAGATATTTAAAAGCTGTTTGGACACAATCCTGGGCAACATACTTTAGGTGACCCTGCTTGAGCATGGGGTTTGAATTAGATGATCTCCAAAGGTCCTTTCAAACTGCAACCTTTCTGTAATTCTGTGAAATATTATAAAATATTAAAAATAAATATATTATATAATAATACAAAACATTAAAAATTAATATTATAGTAACCAAAGCTTTCACTTAAACCTTTTATTTATACTTTGCTTAGGCTTCCTCCCCCCCCCCCCCAATGAATAGTGTCTAGCATTTTTGCTGTCATGGAATTTTTTTAATCACTTAAAAACAAAAATCATGTTTGTTTACTCGAGTAGCTTATTTCCTCGTAAAAGTCTACTGTATTTAGTAGACCCAAAATACATTGTACGGGCAGTACATCTCCATTCTGCTAGATTCCAACATGAAATAAAACAATGTTCCAAGTATGGGAGACATCTGTTTAGGAGATAGGGTGTATATCTAAGCTTCATCTTAGCTCTTTTTGTAGTTAATGGAGAAAGGTACCGCTAATGGGCAATTCACACTTCTTAGAATGTGTTGAATCACTATCTGAAGGTCACTATATCCTACTACTGACTCCATTGAGAGTCCAGAGATTTTAACTGGATTATACCAACTACTAAATAACTAAAATAATTTGGGATGAATCCTTTCCATAGAGCTGTGCATGAGATTAAAAATATGAAAACCTGAAGGGAATGAAGATCTACAACTTTAAACATATTTTTGTATTCCAGTCTCACTTTCTCACACATTTTCCAGTTGTGCAGTTTCACTAGCTGATTTCAACAGATTGTTTCATGGGTTATATAAAATAGCTATTTTTGTATATAAGAATATCTGTGATTGACTTTGAGTGACTAATATATAAGCATATATATTAGTTTATTTAAATTTATGCATGTGTGTATAAATATATACAATTACATATATAGAATTTCCAAAGTCAAAATTTCATCACAGAGTCACGCAGTCTCTGAGTTTGGAATGGACCTCTGCAGATTGTCTGGTCAAAAGACCCTTCTCAGAGCAAGGTCAACTGCAGAAGGCTGCCAAGGACTGAGATGAGTCAGGTTTTGAATATCTTCAAGGATGGAGATTCCACAGCCTCTCAGGGCAACTAGTTCCAGTGTTTGACCACACTCACAGAAAGAAAAAAAAGTGTTTTTTTCTTATGTTTAAACAAAATTTCCTGTGTTTCAGTAGTGCCTGTTGCCTCTTGTCCTGTCGTTGGGCATCACTGAGGAAAGTCTGGCTCCATCTTCCTTGCACCCCATCATCAGGAACTTATACACATTGATCAGATCCCCTCGAGTCTTCTCTTCTTCAGGCTAAATAGGCCCAGCTCTCTCAGCCTTTCCTTCTGTGACAACTATTCCAGTCCCTTAATCATCTTTGTAGACCTCCGCTGGACTTGCTCCAGTAGCTCCATGTCTCCCTTGTACTGGGGACCCAGAACTGGATGCAGCAATCCAGACAGGGCGTCACTAGTGCTTAGTTGAGGGGAAGGATCACCTCCCTCGACCTGATGGTGACATTTCCTAATGCAATCCAGGAGGCTGTTGGTCTTCTTTGCTGCAAGGGCATAGTGCTAGATATATCCACCAGGATAACAGAGCTGCTTTCCAGTCAGTCATACTCCAGCCTGTACTGGTGCATGGGGTTATTCCTCTCCAGGTGCAGGACTTCACATTTCCCTTTGCTGAGCTTCTTGAGGTTCCTCTCTGCCCATTTTCCCAGCCTGTGGAGGTCTCTCTGAATGGCAATACAGCCATCTCACGCATCAACCATTCCTCCCAGTTTTGTATTATCTGCAGACTTACTGAGGGTGCATTTAACCCCATCATCATTAATGAAATGGTCATTAATGAAAATGTTAAACAGTATTGGCCCCAGTATCAATCCTAGAGTACAACACTAGTGACTGGCCTCCAGCTGTATTTTGTGCTGCTGATCACAACCCTTTGAGTCTGGCAGTTCAGTGAGTTTTCAATCCACCTCAATGTCTCTTTATCTATTTTTAAATCACTTATGAATGTGAACAGTACAAAACTTCTCCCCATTGATCTCCTAGCTTGAGCCATTTCACACTGGTAATTGTCAAGGACAGCAATGCAGTTGCTAGATACCGCTCCTGGCTTATTTGGGAATGCAGTTCACTTAGACCTAATTTTCCTTGTGAAAACAGATAGATAAACAATGAAAGCAAGAGTTGTATTGACCAGAATATTTTGAATTATTTTTATTTTTTATTCCTTTGAAAAGATTTTTCAAGATTTAAAATTTGCTGTCAGTTATTTAGCTAGTAGTCATTTAAGATCATCTGATGAAGGTTTTTTGTAACACAAATTTGCAGATAAACAGCATATCTTTTCATCTGTATTCATTTTCCACATAAAAAGCTCCTAATACTAATCAAATCTAATTAAAAATACTTTTACATCAGCTTGTCTATGTGGCTCCTTGCACATTTTGTTCTTGTTAAAATGCCCCAGGGAATCGCTTTTGAATAAAACTAACTAAATAACAAGGCCATACTTGAGATTAATCCCATGAAGGATACAGTGTTTTGAAGAAATACTTAATAGAGATACACATCCCAAATCTATTCAGTCTGCCTACAATTATAATTGTGATCTTTGTGAAGAATATGAAAACAGAAGGGTATAAAACTTAGTTTGTATTTTACATTCCATAAATTAGCATGAAGCATAATAAGATATGAAGCTATCTCAAAGTTAACATCAGTTTAAAACAGAAGTTTGAATAAGGTGAACTTCACTGTTAACGTTAAAATAAGCTGAAAGTTCATACAAAAGAAATTCTGCATTTGTCTATTATGGTGAATTATATTTCAGTCTTATGGACATTTGCTTACCTGTTTAACTTTATTCATAATATAAAATCAATATAATTACAATATTTGAGAGTCCTGACACTAATTCTGAAAGTTTTGAGATATATAGGTTTTCATTTAAAACTTCTGTGTTTATATATAAATATCTATGTAAGTATATACATACATAAACACACACTGTCCAAACATTCATTAACTTGACAGCAACTGTGCTGTTTCCACTGTGTAGACATGCTGCTGAAGTCTACTTTGTTGCTTGCCCTAGACTAGTTCCAATGTCCCAGTGTCATGCTAAGGTTGGCTCTCACCACAGCAGAAAATTAGATGTGTGACTGGAATTGCAATGCGGGTGATTAGTGACATCAGGGGGGTATTGTGGTAAGGGAAGAGCCAGTGATTACACGACCACCACTCCTTGTTGTTCTGATGGGAATTAACAGCTGTGTCAGGTATCTAGGCTGTATTCAAGCCTTACTGATAGTATTTTCCTAGACAAGCTGGCTACCTACATGGATGAGTACTCTGTTTTGAAGTCTAAGTTCCTTAAGGCTACAGGTGCTCTCAACCTGACTCCTGTTAGAAAGTGCTGATGCTTTGCAATTCGCTGTTCTTTAGAGATACCCAGAAAAGTTCCAAACTGAGTGAGTTCAGTTTTCAGCCAGCACATTTTTAGGAAAAATACTAAACCAAGTTCAGTTCTTTATTTCAAAATCCAAGCGAATCTTTTTTGTGAGTAGGAAACATTTAGGTACCTTTTTTGGGGGGTAGGAGGGGAAGACAGTATGTTCTGACTCTGTCTCTTTGATACAGCATGACATAACAGATAACATGGAAGGAAAGACTGAGGACACACTGACATTCACATGAAATGCATTCAGCATTTTTGGGGGTTGCTGTTAATGTGTGTGTGTGTGTGTGTGTGTATCGGTGTGTGTGTCAGGGGAGAGAATGTTCATACCAATTTTTTTGTGAAAACTAAATAGATGTAGTTGTAGAAAACAGGCATTCAGAAGGTATGATAGGACATGGAGAAAGTTCTGCAGAAACCACAGTGTATAATGAGGATCTTTAGATGGATACATCTTTTCCTGTATGGTGGTGATGACCACTTGATGTTTTCACTGAGTATGCTAAATCCTGACCTAAATGTCACATAGTCATTCAGGAGCTTTCATCAAAAAGAAAAAAAAAAACCCTACACACTTTAACTGAAAAATGTACTTTCTATTTTTTTTCTGATATTGTGAGCTACATGCATTTTACTTTACTTTTGTACTATTACAAGCTTTTAATTGTCTGACAACATATCTTTGAGTACACTGAATGTTTTAGCCAGAATTGCAGATCTGGGCTTATTAAAAATAGGAGAGGAACAGCGAGAACAAAAACCCAGCTTAATTAATCTGAGCCTCAAACACTTACACGGTCTTTACACCCTTAGATCTAATGGTGTGATTTTTCTCACCCATTGTGTGAACACACAAAGTGCCTATATTAGGTGTCAAAAGTTCCTTACTGACTTGTTTTGCCCTTCTACATTACATAGAAGTACCACCCTGAACAGACAAGTTTGTCTAAGTAACTTTTTACTTCAAATAAACCTCGTCCAAGTTCCTCTGCAAGCTCTGTTTCAAAGATGCATTCAAATCATTTCCCAAATGTGTGTGGAAGAGAGGTTTCCCGCTTGGTAGTGAGGCTTTCTGAGTGGTATAAAAGGCAAAGTCCTTTTAGTTTCATGATCATCCTATATTTTGTTAGCCTGGGAGAGTTTATTGTTTTTTGTTTGTTTGTTTGTTTGTTTTGGAACAAACTGTTTCAGGATATATATTTAGCTAGATTTAAAATGGATTTAGTTGGGAACTTTGACAGAATTTAAAGGGATAATTACAGAGATTGTGATTATAGCTGAGGATAGTTAAAGTAACTAAAGAGGTCCAGGAGAAGTTTCCAACAGTAATTACAGATAGAGATTTGGCCTGCGATATGGGAAAAGATAGCAGGTGTAAAAGATGGAAAACGCTGGAGACAACGCCTGCAGAGGGCTTTTAATCTTAAGTATGCTGAGTATTTATGTTAGAATAGCTTCTTGTCTGGAGATCTCCCTGATTTACTCCCTCCCTTCTTCTTTCACGCTCTCTCTCTCTATCCTTCCCTCCTTCCCTCTCTTGCTCCCTCCCACTCCCTCTCTCTCTGAGAGAACAATATTTAATGTCACATTTTTTATTTCAGTCCTTAAGAACTGAAGAGCCAAAAATCCTTTGTTATTCCACTTCTCTCTCCCTTTTTTGCTCAAACCCTTGTACAACAGTGAACAGCCAAGACAATGTAAGAACTGTTTGAGCTGAAGAGTACACAGTGAATCAAGATCATGACACTCCTCAGTGAATCAAAGAGGAAATGTCCTTTGCAAAACCCAGACAGACTGTTCAGTGAGAAGAAAGCAAAAAGAAATGAGCCAGGCAGCTTAGTCTACATTCATCCTACCTTAATTGAACACCAGCTGATGTATTTAATTTAAAAGCCTAGCTATTTCCCTATGCTCACAAAAGACAGTTAGGTATCTCCAGAGAACAATTCAGATTTCAAATTTAAATTATTTTCTGGAGAAACTGAGAGTCTGGAGTGACTCTATTCCTTAATTAGGTATTTCAGATAGGTAAACGGACTGTAGCTTGGCTATGAAGCAAAGACTTTTCAGATTTCTTTTTTTCTGCAATATCTTTAAATGTCTTAATCATTGTCTTAAAAATTTATTGGAATTATATCTTCCTTACATTAAGAGATGTAGATAAGCAATTTCTCTCCCTGACTCCCTCTTTCTGTCAAAATAATGTATACAATGGAAACACAAAACCCAAAGCAATATTTTATCTACTTTCAGAATGTATGAACATATATTCTTGATCCCCTAGATGGATTTAGATGTCTTTGCACAACTGGAGAATTCATTTTTGTGGTTAAAACAAAGTTTGACTTGAAATATAAACATCTGATAAGAGAATAATGTTTTGATTTGTTGCCAGCCTAATAGCAAATAGGTAGAGGATATGTTGCAGGAAGTTTCTTTTGAGTAAACTTTTTTTTTTTTTTTTAACAGATCATGGTCCTATATTTAGCAATATTAAGCAATGTTCTGCATGCTGGGATGTAACTCTAGAAATTCACCAACAAGTCCTTCTAGATCAAGAATTTTCAGACATAGTCCATGAAATGTATTGTTATCAATCTGCTTCTGAGTGTCTGTGAATAAGCAATTATGTCAGTGTAGCTATGTGCATTTTATGTGCATTTTAGAATATATCTTCTTTGCTGAAATCGAATACTGTGCTTCATTTACAACTGAGAGTAAGGCGTGATATAGTTATCCAGAAGCAGTATGCAGCCAGCTACTGCTTGTGTCCTTGCCTCACCTTGCACACCAGATTAGGACAACAATGTCTCCATTTCTCCTCAGGACTCCATTTGCAAGTCAACAAGGGAGTGGTGCAAACCCAATATTCGTTTAAATATAGTACATGCAATTGCCCCCTTGGTTGTGCAAACATCCTTCCATACTTTCCTCAGTTCTGTAGAACTACAAAATACCCAAAGGGAAGCTAATATTGGCATAGCTTGCTGTGGAGCTATGTCTAGATTTATTTTTCCCTCTTGTCCACACTGCCATATATTTAAATTGTGAGACGTAAAAAAACAGTTTAAGAGTGGCAAGACAATGAGACATCCACTTGTATAAGCTCTGGACCAGTAATAAAGAAGAAAAGTCAGACTGTTTAAATATCCACCAGATCACTTCTCTGCAACTTTTCCTGACCAAACAGTAATGTTTATTGCACTTTTTTTCCCTAAGTGTTTCAAAGGTTTTGTTGCTGTAATTATACATCATAAAAGCTGCTTGCTTTTTGCTTTTAAGTAGCTTTCTATTAGTTCTTTCAGGGCTGACAATCTTCAGGCCAAGTCTGTGTTTCGAAAACAGCTGATGAAGTAACCCTTGAAAGATATTATTTATAGTGGAAATCATGACAGAATTGTAAGAAGAGAGCAAGGACACTTTGAAGATTAAGCTATCTAACAGTCCTTCCCCCCCCCCCCCCCCAATCTTAGCTACTAACCCTTTTGGAAACTTGAAGAAGAAATCTGGATGCAAACCAAAGTCATCTTTCTCCTTAGAAAAAGCAAGGAGTTTGTTATCAACAGAACTGGTTTAAACACTAACACTCTGAGCTCATTACAAAGGAAGACTATTGTCAGGGTATTACTTATTCTTCATGAAGACTTGCTCCTCTGTTTAAAATAAAGTCTGTCTGCCTCTGAATGACAAATACAAAATTGTATGTAGGCTGGTATACTATATTTTATATATATCATGCAATAATTATACATGCAGTCTGTCCACAGGAGAAAAAAAACCAATATAGACCAGTTGATTTAATTAGAGTTTGCTAGAGAATCTCCAAAAATAAGCAAGAAATTGTAGCTCTTGTGGTCAGAATGTTTGGGCTAGATATTGAGCTTAAATTGGCATAGCTGCATCTAATTCATTGGCAGCATGTCACTCACACCAGCAGAAAAATTTGCCTCCAGGGATGTAAAGCAGGATTCAAGGCTGACTCTTTTCTCTTCCCGCTTACCACAAATTTTTGTTCTTTGTATCTATACTATGAAAGTGGGATGCCTAAGACATTAAAATACAAGTTTAGGGTTCATTTTCATGACATGCTTAATCTGATCAGGTTGCTGCTAGTAAAGGATTAGTCTTGGTCTCCACTCCTCTCTGGGTCATGATTTCTCTGAGTCATACTTGGTATTAGATTGCTTATAATAATCTGGTGATTACATGACCATTTGTGTCATCTCACTGAATAAAATGAAAACTCAACACACGCACACACATAGGTAATAAATATACTAAACTTTTATACTAAACTTTCCTACCATGTGATCCTGTAACTGATACACATGACAAGGAAAAGGAAAGTATGCTCATTTGGGACAGTGGGGCTGTGACTGCCACTGCTGAAATGAAAATATTGATCATACTATTATTTATATGTATAAACTGCGTATCTATTTGTCTATATAAATATATATGGATATAAACATATATATATATAAATTCAGACCTAAATTAAAATTATTTTTAATCTTTCATTTACATTCTCAAACAATGTCTTTGTTCTAAGTCCTGTAACATATATTTTACTGATTAAAGGTGAATATTGATGTCTTAAGAACTCATCGTAGGTAAATGGGATCTTCCTTTAGATACCTACAAAAACATTTAATTCTTCTCATTGTCTAAAAATGAAAACTTTAGGACTAGTTCACTGAACTTTAAAGTTTAGCATTTGTTGAGTAGCAAAGTTAGATCATTAAATCATTATTTTTTAATGGCAAGTTAAAAATATTTATTAAAATTACATTTTGCAGGTAATTTACATTTTCAGAAAGTCTTTTAAGGAAAAATAAAAGGAATATATAGCTTTTACTCAGTTTGGCCATAATAGTACTGTTTACTCAAGCATACTGGGAGAATTTGTATAAGTCAGTTTTCTCTTAAGAAATACAGTTTCAAAATCAAAACAATTTGCAAAATTGTTCTTTCTGCAGTTCAGTTTCATTTAAAAGAGGAAAGAGTGTGAGGAACTTTTGGCAACATTTGAATATCTCATATTGATAATTTTTACACACTTTTTTTCCTTTCAAAATATTTTTCATTTCAAATTTTTGTTTTTCAATAATAAGAGATAATGTAAATCAAATCTTTTATTTCTTATTTTTTTATATCCATCTAAATGGATTTAGGCGAAGTGTTCTCCCACAGAAAATCTTGGCACTTTCAGCCTTCATTCCAAATGAGAACAAAATCTGATTTAGACAGGTCTGCAAACTTTCGAGAAATGAAATTTCTCTTGTCTGAAAGCTCTACCATTTTCTACTCACAGTAATGAGACATACGACTGTCCCCTGAAGATTGCTATATTGTTGTGTTATACAGGTTACGAATGTTCTATATGTTAACCAATTTTGATATCTCCATAAAATACAGTGTTATCATGTTTAGCTTCTGGTGTAGCCAGCCTGTACGATTAGTAAGTAATATCATTTTTCTGCTGCCCTGCATTATCACTTAGCAGGAAAACATTTTGGGAACAAATCGATACTGGGAACATCCTGAGAACTGAGGTTATAGCTGCAGCCAGTCTCGCAGAGTGTCTCAGTGGGAAGACTACCTGCTCTCTTTTTAGCAAGGTCTTGTAAACAACGGCTGCAAGCTAGTCCCTTAAAAAAAGAAGTCTGCATCCATCCAAAGTCCCTGCTTATCCCTGTGATCAGAGTTTATTACAAATATCTACTCTGAGCTAAATCTCTACCTCGTGAGAAGACAGTCCTGCTGAAGCCCTTGGGCTGGAGAGATGAAGGGTGAAACACTAGGGTGTAAGCAATGACAAACTGGGGAAGGAATCCTTTTTAAAGGCCTTTTCTTCTTTTCTTCCAATTATTTCACAACAGAGAGCTATTCAGAGGCCTTCTCCAATTCAACATAAGGCTGCGTAGTCTCCCCTGGAAACATGGAAGGGCAAGTTTCCTACATTGCCTTCTTTGTGGAGAAGAGTAAGGGAGAAAAAATGGGGCAGCTGGGGTGGGAATGGGGGTGCTGAGACAGAGATTTCTACCCTTGTAAATCTTGCTATTTATGCAGGGTTGATCTACCATAATACAAAGTGCTTTTCATACAGTGGAGAGCTCCGTGTGTATCACTAGAGCCCTTCAGACAAAAACTCATTTTGCAAAGCCTTTGTATGACCCATCTTTTCTAGATTCATGTAAGCTTCTTTTAGGCATCTATCATTCCTCACTTAATTTTCTCTTCCTCTCTTTCCTGGACTGAGGAGACTGTGGAAAGGTACTTATTTCTTTGTTAATAGATCTGAAGGTACTGCTCTACTCTCTCTGCAGGCATTGGGCTCCTGTTATACTCTCTAACAGATTTCCTGATACTCCTTACATTGTGTAACTAAAGACTGGTGTAGTTCAAGACTAACTCCTCTTAAGTTAATGGTACAAAACTGTCATATAAGAGAGGGGAACAAGTACTAAGTTTTCACAGTTACCTTTAAATCACCTCATCTACTTTGTGATTTTTAATGGGATTAATTTTGTAGAGTAGTACTACATGATGACATAATATTTCAGGCTTTCTTTTACCTTATAAATGGGATTATGTATTTATTTAGGTAGTAAACATCAAAACAGCACCACACAAATTAGCAATATATTACTACTGGTAAATAAAAATCCTATTGTTTTCATCAGTAATGAAATGCTAAGTAGAAAATACAAGAGCATAAGAATAAAATGAAGATTAACTTTGCAAGAAAAAAGAGAGTATATATTGCAGCCAAAAGTAGAAACTAAACAGATTAGATCCCAGAGAGACACAAGAATGATGGAATTTGAAAAATAAAGACATAAATGTTAAAGATGGTCCTAAATGGGAAGTGTAACAGGAACATTAGAATGCATGGAAACTGAAAACACTGAAAAAAGATAGGAAAAGAGATGGTCCAATATATCTGTGAGAAATAAGACAGTGAAGGAGAACAAGGAATAGACTATAGTTTATTTTATTGATTATAAATCTTAGAATTAGTTTCTCAAACTAATAGAAAACTCTAATGATCCCAATTTGTTCCTGTTTTGTATTTATATATTGTTTGTGTGTGTTTATTTGTGTGTATATCTGTCTGTGATAGGCAAATGTAAGATGATTTAAAGTGCCACTCTTCCATGTTGTCAGAGCCTTTTACTAAAGAAAAAAAAAACAAAAAAAAACTTGCCTAAAAAGTGTCCTTTTCAATACATTACAATGGAGGAAAAGAGTTATTTTTGTGGCTTATTATCAACACCAATTTGAAACTTATTTGGCTTATTATTTTTGTTAAAATTATTTTTATTAAAATTTCTGCTTTCATTTTGCATTGTGTTTCAGGAATCTTTTAAAAATCTACATATTGACAAAAATTCCTGATGAAGAACAGTCACAGTCCTCAAGAACCACACAATAATCCTTCCCTCCAAAACCACAATAAGATAAAAAAAAAGAAAGCTACAGTCCATTCTGAAAGAAAACAAGATAAATAGCATTGAAATGAGACATGCCAATCTACTGTAAAATGTTGCTAAAAAAACCCCACAAGACAAAACAAAGCTAAAAAAACAGGAAAATTTAATATATATAGAGAAATTACTACCGAGTTAAGCAGAGATTTATGTTTTGATGAAATGCAGCTAGCTACTAATCAGACTATAGTATTCAGCATGCGAGGAAAAGAGGGAAAGAGAGGTTTGTACTGTGTTCCAGTCTCCAAAGAAAAACAGAACAAAGCAAAATGAAAAAGAAAAAAAAACACAAATGAAAAATAGGATGTTGTAGCTCTGTAAACTGGTAAATTTGGACTACTATTACCCCTAGCAGGCCAGTTTGTAACAACCGCAGGGCCTCAGAACAAGGATTTACCTAGAGTGATTTGTTTTGGTCTGCCTGGAGCTTTATTTTAACATTTTTAACTGTAATAACAATATTCAAACAACCAGATGACAAATGACTATTGCCTAATTCATTTTAGTTTTGCTTAGCTTTGTATGACTTTGTGAGGTAATACATGTTTATATTACTTTTGATATAGTTCTGTGACTAATAAATAGTGAAACAGTGTTATTCTGTGTAGTTCAAGCTATCTATGACCTAGAATAATGATGTGTAGAGCAGTGCACTCATAGGATGACCATAGAGGCTTCAAAAGTGGGAGCATAGGTTGAAAACAGAGGCTCCAAGGCTATAAACTAGTCATCAGCGCTTAACTGGTTGTTAAAGGTATACAGTCTTGGGTGCTGGCTGAAAACAGTTTTACGAATGTCAAAGAGAAAGTGAACAAATATGCAACACCTGTAAAGCACATCATGTATAGTAAAGTCAAGTTCAACACAGAACTGCAAACCAGTGAAGAAATTGCAAAGTATAATGCATGTTGGAAAATGTAAAAATTGTCCCAAGAGGACCATAAGATGAGGAATAAGAAACCATCACAATAATATTTGTCCTGACAAAGATCTCTAAAAATTGATGACTGATCATAATACTCCCTACCTTCTTGAAGTCTAGCACCGTCAGCCTTAGGAGCACTGAAACTGGAGGGGCATTGAAAGGTGAGAACAGAGGTAGAAAAATGGCTACACATCAAGGGGTTTGTTTATATAGTTTGAACTACATTATAAATGAGATGTGTTCTGTATTAATCAGATAATTTGAAGAGTATTTGTTAGTATCTTTATGATTAGACTAATAATAATTCTTTGATTAGAGCATTATAAATTAATTTGCCTAACAATGCATTCCTGGATTTGCTTAAGTCGTATTTTTCTAGCCCACATAAATTGCACAGGGTATAAGGAAGACTAACCAGGTACCTGAGGACTGATGTTAAATTTAGATGTACCCTTGTAATGGTTTTAGTTGCCAAAACCAAGAAATTGCCTACCCATAACAAAATGGCTCATAAGTGATTATTACAGTAACAAACAGGAATATAAAAAAATGGAATATAAGACCATGTCTCCCATATGTATTCATGGTCTTTCAGCTACTTACTTTCCCCAGTGTATTGGCTTTTCCTGAATGAATTAATTTCTTCCAAGCTGATCAGGAATTTCATCCTTAACAAAAGTTATCTTTGTTTTTCATTTCCAAGGAAGATATTGTTTTTTGAAATCAACATCTAGAGAAATGAACACCTCTCCGTGAAAATAACAACAAAAAATATTTGCATTAGAAAGTTTGCTGATGAGCTTTGCCCACACAGAAGCACACAGAATGGTTGAGGTTGGAAGGGACTTTTGGAGATCATCTAGTCCAACCCAATGCAAGCAAGGTCATCTAGAGCACATTGTCCAGGATTGTGTCCAAAAGGCTTTTGAATATCTCCAAGGATGGAGGCTCCACAACCTCTCTGGGCAAACTGTTCCAGTGCTCTGTCAGCCTCACAGGAAAGAAGTTTTTCCTTATGTCCAGATGGAACTTCCTGTGTTTCACTTTGTGCCCATTGCCTTTTGTCCTGTTGCAGGGCACCACTGAGAAGAGTCTGGCTCCATCCTCTCTACACCCTCCCTTAACACATTTGTATACATTGATAAGATCCCCTCTCAGTCTTCTCTTTTCCAGGCTAAACAGGCCCAGCTCTCACAGCTTTCCTTATAGGAGAAGATGTTCCAGTCCCCTCATCATCTCCGTAGCCCTATGCTGGACTTTCTCCAGTAGTGCCATCTCTTTCTTGTACTGAGGAGCCCAGAACTGGACCCAGCACTTCAGATGTGGCCTCACCAGGGCTGAGTAGAGGGGAGGGATCATCTCCCTCAATCTGCTGGCAAGATTTGCTAATGCACCCCAGGATACCATTGGCCTGCTTGGCCACCAGGACACATTGATGGCTCATGGTCAACTTGTTGTTCACCAGGACTCCCAGGTCCTTCTCCGCAGAGCTGCTTTCCAGCAGGTCAGCCTGTACTGGTGCAGGGGCTTATTCCTCCCCAGGTGCAGAACTCTGCACTTGCCTTTGTTGAACTTCATGAGATTCCCCTCTGCCCGCCTTTCCAGCCTGTCCAGGTCCCTCTGAGTGGAAGCACAGTCCTCTGGTGTATCAGCCACTCCTCCCAGCTTTGTATCATCAGCAAACTTGCTGAGGGTGCACTCTGTCCCTTCATCCAGGTCATTGATGAATAAGTTGGGCAGGATTGGACCCAGGATTGAGCTCTTTGGGGGACACGGGTAGCTACAGACCTCCAACTACACTTTGCACCACTGATCGCAACCCTCTGAGCTCTGCCATTCAGCCACTCCTCAATCCACCTCACTGTCCACTCATCTAGCCCACAATTCCTGAGCTTACCTATGAGGATGTTATGGGAGACAGTGTCAAAAGCCTTGCTGAAGTCAAGGTAGACACCATCCACTGTTCTCCCCTCATCTACCCAGGCAGTCATCCCATCCCAGAAGGCTCTCAGGTTGGTTAAGCATGATTTGCCCTTGGTGAATCCATGCTGATTACTCCTGGTCACCTTTTTTTTCCTTCACATGCTTAGAGATGTCATCCGGGATGAGCTGCTCCATCACTTTTCCAGGGATTGAGGTGAGGCTGAGTGGCCTGTAGTTCCCTGGGTCCTCCTTCTTGCCCTTTTTGAAGGCTGGAGTGACACTGGCTTTCTTCCAGTCCTCAGGCACCTTTCCTGTTCTCCATGACCTTTCAGAGGTGATGGGAGAGTGGCCTAGCAATAACATCTGCCAGCTTCCTCAGCACTCACGGTTACATCCCATCAGGGCCCATGGATTTGTGGCTGTCCAGTTTGTCTAAATGATCTCTAATGCAATTCTCCTTGGCCAAGGGAAAGTCTTCCTTTCTCCAGACTTCCTCTCTTGTCTGGGAATCCTGAGGGCTGGCCTCAGCAGTAAAGAGTGAAGCAAAGAAGGTATTCATTATCTCTGCTTTTTTGCTGTTCTCTGTTACCAGAGCTCCTGACCCATTCAGCAGCAGACCCACATTTTCTCTAGTCTTCCTTTTGTTGCTGATGTTTTTAAAGAAGACCTCTTTGCTGTCCTTGACATCCCTGGCCAGATTCAAATCCAAATGGGCCTTGGCCTTCCTAGCCCCATCCCTGTATACTCAGACGACATCCTGATATTTCTCCCAAGTGGCCTATCCTTGCTTCCGTCTTCTGTGCACTTCCTTCTTCTGTTTGAGTTTTGCCAGGAGCTCCTTGTTCATCCATACAAGTCTCCTGATACCCTTGCTCAGCTTGCTGCTCATTGGGATGCACCGTTCTTGAGCTTGGAGGAGGTGATCCCTGAATATCAACCAGCCCTCTTGGACCTCTCTTCCCTATAGGACCTGATCCAATGTGATTCTTCCAGGTAGTTCCCTGAAGAGGCCAAAGTTTGCTGTCTTGAAGTCTAGGGTTGTTATCCTGCTCTTTGCCCTGCTTCCTTCTCGCAGGATCCTGAACTCCACTATCTCATGCTCATGGCAGCCAAGGCTTCCCCCAGCCTTCACATCTCCAGCTAGTTTTTCCATTGGCTTTTCTCATTGCCTGTGTGCATTGCTTGTGCCTTGCTGTGCTGTTCCTCTAGCAGATAGAGGGGTGGTTGAAGTCCCCCATGAGAACCAGGACCTGTGACTGTGAGGCTACTTCCAGCTGTCTGTAGAAGGTCTCTTCTATTTCCTCCTTCTGATCAAGTGACCGGTAGCAAACACCCACAGTAGTGTCACCCATGTTAGTCTGCCCCTTATTCCTTACTCACAAGCTCTTGACTAGCTCATTGTCCACCCCTAGGCAGAGCTCAATACATTCCAGCTGCACTCTTATATGAAGGGCAACTCCACCTCCTCACCTTCCTGGCCTGTCCTTCCTAAAGAGCCTGTAGCCATCCATGGCAGCATTCCAGTCATGTGAGCTATCCCACCATGTCTCCGTAATCGCAATGAGATCCTAGGCCTGCGACTGCACACAGTCCGCTAATTCTTCCTGTTTATTCCCCATGCTGCGTGCATTGGTATACAGATAATTCAAACTTCAGAGAGGTATTAGAGCATGCTGCTTTCCTAGAAGGAGTCTAAGAGGTTTCCCCATAGTCTTGTCTTGTAGGCACTTCCTTAGCTGCATGCACTTACTAGAAGTATCCACACTTGATCCCTGTTTTGCTGACTGTATGGTCTCTACAACTCTCCCTTCCTCTGTCTTTCCTAGTTTAAAGCCCTCCTCACCAGCTTGGCCAGCCTATTGTCAAAGATGGGTGTGCCCCATTTAGTGAGGTGGATCCCATCTCTCGCAATCAGTTGTCGATTCTCAGACTCCTTTAACTCCTTTACCTGGTGACACAATTCATCAACAGCACACCTTCTGCAGAAAAGTTGACTGCCAGCCACAGCCTCATGGAGAGGCCCCAGGCCCTCCCTGAAGCCTGAGACCTGCAGAGCTGCACCCACTGTCAGAAAGTCTGTCTTGGTGGAAGCCTCCAACCTGGCAAACACAGCGACTCCAATGACTACTAGGGAATGCGCTCTGCAGTGTGTCATAACCATATCTGAGGAAGTGCATGCTACTATGACTGAAGATGAGGACTCCTTCCTTGCACTGTGCTGCACAAACTGCTGCATCTACTGGCTGCCTCTGGGAGCTGCCCACTGGGAGCTGTGGTCTAGGCCTGGAACTTAGCATTTTCCCTAGCACTGACTAACAGGGTGCTTAACCCACTCTAATCAAGGGTCAGCTGGAACAAAGGTCCCAACTCCTTCTGATCAGAGACAGCCAACAGCCCATTAGCAGCAGCTACACCCAGCTAGAGCTTCCCAGGAGAAGTTAAGGCCTCCTGTAGCTGTCATTGCCTACCTTTTCTTACTTGTCAGCATCAAGCACCTTCTAGTCACTCAAATGGTTTCCAGAAAGCCTCCCACCACTTCTGACAAGGTTCTCAGAAGTTCTAAGCAGAGCCCAGACACTGCTAAATTCATTGGCTGTCTCTGGGAGATGCACTCAGAATAACCAGGAAGAATTTCAACAATTCTTGTTTGTTTGTCTGTTTGTTTGTTTTCTTCAATATGTCTTCAGCCATTTACATCCAACCTTTTCATCTGAACTCCTTTTATAGAAAGGAATTGTAATAGTAAAAAATAGAGAAGTCTAAACTGAGATTCATCTCATCCTAACACAGCACAGTTGAATTGTACCTGAAAAGCACCTACTGTTTCTCTATTAACAACAAATGAAGTTTAGATAACTAGATCACAAATACACTTCTAAATTGCAGTCATTTAAAGCGATGAGAGTTGACTCCTAATCAGTATGTGTGCCATGGACGTGCAAAGAAAAAATGGTGAGAAATATTTCCTGATATAAAGTCAAGGTGTGAAAGTAAACCTGAGAGAATCTTAAGAGTGTTTTTTTTCAGATGTATAAAATATTCATAAATGGAAAATAACATGTACTTCATTTGAAAAAAGAAAAAAAAAAGATTATGCAGATGTTTACCCATTTTGTATAAGAGCAAATTCAAGCACACATAGGAATTAGACATGATTTTGAGCACTAGTATTGTTGTCCGAAAAGCGGATTCGTTGCCCGGTGTGCAATAAGCCAATAATTACACACTCAGGAGAGACATTTGTTTATTTATTTCAGAGTTGCGCAAGCCTGGGTGCTCGGTGGTTTCCCACAAATCAAGCACACACACCCCAACTTTTCAAGTAGCATTTATACACACAAATTGCCAGATTTACGACTTTCCCTTTTACACTGATTGGTTAGTGATTTCTTCATTCCCTGGATCCCACCCCTGCTCCTCAAGATCCTGGTCAATTAACACTGCCCCAGCTGGGTCAGTAGGTGTTATCTCCCAAGGCCCTGAGGAAGAAGACATAATCCAGACCCCTTAATCAGCACTGTTTCAACAGTGAGAGGAAGCTTTGCTTCCCTAGGTCCTGGCGCCCAAACAGGCCTTATTTCTCAGCCTTGGCATCCTCCCTTTCGGAGAGTGGGGCACAGGAATGCAGACTGCTTGTAACTCCCTTATCTTTCCAGCCTGCACCAACTCTGAGGCCCTTTCTTACCGAACTAGGAGCGCGGCCTAAGGCTTCAGCAAATTTAGCTACTCATGCTAAGCAAATTCTATCTAAGATAGAAGTTATCCAAATCTACCTACTTCAAACATTCTTTCTGAGCTTCTCAGGGTTGTCTTGTAACAGTATTCAATCATGTATGCTAACAAACTGTTAGAATGGTAGCCAGGGAAAATTTGATCTTTTCCAACTAGTGAATGCCCCAAACAATTCTCAGAAACAGCTTAATAGTAGGAAAAAATCATGGACCATTCCTAGTAATCGGTTTGCACGTCATATCTTATTTTGAAGGCCTGACAGTTTGTAAGTGTAGACAAGGGCTATTTATGATATTTAGCCTAAATATGTGGGCTGGTCTTCGAGCATGTTAAATTTACCATTGTACAAATATCCTAATTGTGTACTCAGATTCTCAAAGAAGTTCCTTTCCTGAGCAAATTTAGTCAATCTATAAGCCCAGATACCCTGTATACAGATCTGTGAGATGTCAGGGAGCAACATATAGAAAAAATATTATGAAAAACCTCTCAGGTATATTATAACAGTCGAGACATCTACAGCAGCATTAGTCATCCCAGGCACTCTTTAGAGTTAATGGAAAGAAATAGGTATTTTTAGGGTGTGATTTTTATCCTAAAGTATATGTTCAGAACAGATTGATTACATCTCAGCCCAGCAGACTTTTTTTTTTTTCCTCTTTAAACTACAGTGACCACCTAGATGTGGAGACTTATGTTATAGATGGCTGAAGTTATTCAAAATAAATCCCATTGTTCTTGACTGTCATTTTTTCCCCCAGAAATCTTCTCTACAGTTTCTGAAATGAACTGTTCATGGAACAAGTAGCATTTTGCAGGTGCTGTGCCATTATCTGATGGGATTTCCAGTTTTTGTCTCCATGTTACATTTTTATGATCTAGGGCTAGAGTTCATCCCTTCCTATGAACGTGTTTTATGATAAAAATAATTTAATTTAGAAAAGTTAAAACTAAGACATTCTTGAGAAGGAAGGAAAAAAAATCCTAAACTACCCTTCATTGTTTTTATAAGAGGAAAGAAAGGAAAAAACATTTCAGGAAACAGAATCCAATTGTAACTGGAGTATAAAAAATTACCTTACTTACAGAGTTGAAAAGAAAATATATGACCTCATGCCTAAAAATATTTGGAATATAATGAAGAAATTAGTGAACAGAGCATTAGAGAAAGAATGATATGTTCAAGAAAACAAACACTACAAAATTAACACTAACCTTCTTTATAGATTTTTTATAAATATGCAACCAGAGAATAAACACACGCACTGAGGTAGGAAGCTACAGTATCCCAAGTAAAAACACAAGAATAGACAAATTGTTTCAGATGAGGGGACCATCGGAATTATTATCCTGTTTCTAAAGGTAACCATAAATAGATGCACAGGAAAGAGAAAGAACAGGGCAAAATACATAATATTTTGCAATGTTCTAGCCTTCATCTCATTTCAGCACAGGTGATTTCCACAGATATACCATCTACTCTATCAGTAAAAATGGGTAACCATCACTTTTATTTATTCTGAACCTGGTTTCTACTATCTTCATTTGATAGTCCATAGTTCCTTTTATATTCTGTCACTAATAGTGGCTTCTGGCTTTTTTGAAGTACTCAGGTTTTCAAAACTACTGCTTCTTATGGCAAGAAAGGAGTGTCGTCTTCATGTAAGGACAGGCATTTTAAGACCATAACCATAGTTATTTTGCAGCTGCTGATTTGAAAAGACTGCCAAACATGACTGATGTGAGGACAGAGAGGAGAAGTGTGGAGCATGCAAGGCAAAAATGTGTGGGAGTGCAGGTGTTTGAACAAGGTGTTATAATTCTAGTGAATAACTGTATGTCATACTCAATGTCTGTCAGCTTACTTGAAGAATTATAACTTTTTTTTTTCTCTTTTTAGTAAAATGACAGTTATGTAAGGACAAAAGTTTTTATAAACTAAGATTTTATGCCTGCGTTAGCAGCATCCTTCAGGTACAGAATGAATTAGTAAAGATATATCATCTGGTAGATTTCCGTAACTTTTTCATATGTATCTTAACAAACCCAACTTCTTTTCTGTGCTTCCTTTCAAAAGCCGCTGATGTTTTGAGGCTCTACATCAGTTTCAGATTAAATTTTTACTTTGCTAGATGGTTACCTAAAAGAGGTAAGAAAGGTTGAGAAAAATGTGATCGGAGATGACAAAGAGAGAAGGAGCAGAGGAGAGGAAAGTTGGCAGTTGGGCTGAAACTCCATTTAGAAAAGAGACAAAGCAGCAAAATGTCTTGCATTGCTAATTTATGGCTTAACTAAGAAAGGATTTAGGTTCATAACTGCTGCTTTATGGTACCTAAGTCAAACATTCAGCCAGTGCTCAGCATCTCAAATGCAGCTCTTGCCTGACCTTGGAGGGTCTTGTGTTTCTGCCAGGACATTCTTCCACTGTCTGTATTTTCATCTGGGGGCATGGGCTATACTATATAAAATTTGATGCCCAAAGGTTGTCTAACTTATTCCTGAAGTAATTCAAATATTCCTTCTCAAACTGCATGTGGACCTTTGTTGATCATACCCACAGGATCACAACTGACAGATATTCTAGTGGGATGTCTGCCAATCTGAGATTCACATGAAAGACAATCTGAAAGAACCGTGTGAAGATACTATGCTGTGCTACACATCCAGAAGTTATTTATCCTTCACTGGTGGGTGGTTTAATTTGGGCTAAATATTTGGAAAAAAATCCTCAAAATGAAATCTATTGAACTGTGGAACTGTTTTGTTAAGTAAATGTCCTCATCCTCTCCATATACTGAAATATGAGTGTATCGGAGATATCTTGTATGGAATAGTTTTACAGAAGCAGAGGATTCAGTGTTTTTATCTGTGTGATTCCTGCTCTGCAATGTTGAAATCATGTTGGGTCTCTCGTAATTTGTATCTAGCATTAACTTTTTTTTATTAAGTTATTCATAATTGAAATTGCATATTATACTTAACAAAATTCTCTCCTTTCACCTTTATGTTTCAATACTTTAGGTAGGACTTTCATAGTTGTCTGTGTGTTGTCAGCCAGTCAAAACATGGCTACTAGCTAAACTAGTTTAAATGTGAAATATAAGCAAATTTATTTACTTATATAAATAGGTAAATATACATGTATTTGTACTTTATATATATAATATAAAATATAATAAATTTATTGTACATATAAATCACAATTTCCTTATCTCTTGGACTTGAAATTTTATAAGAAAAATCACTCTTCTTGAGCTATGAGTTAATATTTTGATAATATTTTAGGAACATTCAGTTGTTCAATGTGTTTAATATGAGTAATATGCTTAAACTACCTATTTTGTGTAGTAATCTTTAAAATATATTTTATTCACCTTTAATATTGTAATACCTTCCTTAGTTAAAAATTCAGGATAGATAAGTATTTATGGAATTATTAACACTAATTTTATTGATCATATATATTTTAAAAATTTTGAGTTTCATTTTAATGCTGAAAGAACTGAGAATCCTTTCACTGGTTTATTTTTCCTGTACATCAGTACTTTCATGTGACGATTTAAACCTTATTATTATTCTAAAAAACAGAAAAAAATTGCATATTTTTAGGTGTTTAAGATGTCTCTTTCATCCTTTCAAGTTACTTAATAGTCTGAAATTAAAAACAATATGTATATGATTTTCTAAAATTATGAAGTGAAAGGAAAGATTCTTCTAGAATCTTCAAATAACTTCAAATAACTAGAGTTATTTGAACAGAAAAAAAGGACAATGGAAGGAAATAAAGCAAGAAGGGAGATGTATGGCTTTATACTATACTACAAAACATCTTGAGTGCAACAGCAGATTTTGTAAAATTTTATTTAAACTGAATAAAAATGACCTATATATAATCAATGGCAATCTCTAACAGCATGTGAGGCAGGTGCAAACACTGGATGAAGATTTCTTGGGCACATGCACTATCTGCTTCTTAGAGCATTTAATAAATCAACAAAACCAATAATAGTGAATAAAAGTGCAATGCAATTGACTGATTTTCAATATATTCCAGTTTACAGGGCTATCGTGGTTTGGTAACTGCCTGCAACTCTGACAGGCCATTCTCCAGACCTCTCTCTACATGAATATGTGTGGACTTCAGTTACTAATCTGCTTTTACCCTTCTCAAGACAGGTGCTGAGGCTGGATTTGTACTAGCCTTTAAACACTGCATAATCTCAAGTGCATTTGACATCTGCTTGATACCCATTTTAGGAACCTCTGATAAAACAAAGTGACCATTTTACAAAGACTACTAAAGTAAATTATGGAGTTGAAATGTGATTTTTTTATGTAGATGAGACTAATCTTGAAACTTGCCAAGGTATTTCTGTTCAGTTGCTCATTAAGTATATGCATACACCAATAATGAATGTGAATCACTACATGCTAGCATGGACACAAGATGTCTGGGAGCAGACTGAACCTTTGAGGTTTGTCAGGTTTTCTTCCTCCTCTGTCTTTTTCTTACACAAATTTATGCTGCAATAGCTTCAGAAGAATGACTGTGAAATTCAGAAGATTTGCACAAAATTTAGGAATACTGTTGGTATGCTTCTCTATCATATAAAGTACATTGAATGGACAATACATCAATGCATGCTGTCTTAATTGGCATGAGAAAAGAAAAGTCTTGTCAAGGTCAAATGAAATCTCAAGTAATTCATGTTAAATACTAGTACATTCCTGTCTATAGAAACAGAAATATATTTGTAATAATACCTAGGGTTATCTTTCTTACATCATCAAGACTAAGTGAGTGTGAAAATAATTTATTAATAAAGGCTAGCTGTAAGGAAAAGGAATGATATGTTAAAAAAAAGTAAAAGTTATATTCCAAAATTCATATTTTGAATTCTCATAATCCACTTATAATAATGTAATATCTTGCTATTAAAATAGCATTTAATAATTGAGATCATGATTAGTAGCACTCATAATAGGCAGGCATACC
Organism: Dromaius novaehollandiae; assembly: GCF_036370855.1. Classification (NCBI taxonomy): domain Eukaryota; kingdom Metazoa; phylum Chordata; class Aves; order Casuariiformes; family Dromaiidae; genus Dromaius; species Dromaius novaehollandiae. Next base: position 171,431,319 of record NC_088098.1, on the reverse strand, counting down.
AAATCCTCAGCTCGATTATTTTATTTTGTAAAGTGAGTGCATATGCACTTCAAAGAAGATTTAACTGTAACATTACTTTCCTATTTTATGGATCTTTGTAAAGGCGAAAGGCTATTACTATGAAAAATGGAAAAAAAAGTGCTTGAAAAGTTTGGTTGAGAATATGTAGGGTGAGTTTTAAATTGGACTGTTATTTTTATTGGTCAGAGATACAATGGCATTCTAAAACAGAGCAGATAATTAACCTCAAGCAACAAACCATAATGGCGGTTATCAGTCGGGACCTCCACTGGCAGTATCTCCTCATGATTTCACCACTGAGCTGGTGTATTGCATCTTCTTTAGAGTTAGTTTCTTTCACTATGATGAATATGCCTGGTCCTCACCAAAATGTCGTAGTCAGTTACTAAGTCATTTGTCAAAGATTTCCAAGACTGTCTAAGAACAAGTGGGTAGCAAAATCTCAGTGAAAGTTCATGTGGACTAATACTGCATAGTTTGAAAGGTCCCTCATGTATTTATGCAATACCAACCTATAACTTGTTAGTAACTCTCTTAGAAGTTTCCAGGACTCTGAACAGAAAAAAACGACAGAAAAGAATCCAGCACAATTCTCCAGGTGAGAGCTCAGGGAGCACAAAACAAACAAAAAAATAAGTGCTACTTCTGTTACTCACTGGAATCCTTTAGGAAAATAAAACAAAACCAAAAAAGGACAACATGTCTTAAACACTTCCCAGATACCTGAATTGCAGTTCACAGACATGTTAATGGTCCAGGAATGGTTAAAAACATTGAAGACATGGGAGAAGATTTATAATGCATACTTTATTCACCGTTAACAAGAGGAAATTGATCAGAGCTACTCATTAAATAGTGATATATAGGTCTGAAAATGGATTGGCTAGTATCCTAGATTATTTGAAGGTTCCAGGTATTCACAGAGTGTTTTGCTACAAAATTCTCCAGAAACTTCTGAATTCCCAAAAGGTTGGTTAAATATTGTAAATAGCTCAGTAAAATGTTTCCTCCATAAAATGAGATTACATGATAAGACTACAAGAACAGCTGGACCAGGTGACACCAGGAATAACATTAACTAAATGAGAGCAGTAGCATGATTTACACCCTTATGGTCAAAATAGAGTGGCCTTGTTAATATTCCTTACTTGTACCCGTCCCTAGCCAATGCTGTTGTCTGAACCATGTTTTTGCACCATTTGGGAGACTAATTTAGAGGCCACAGCCACACCATGGAGTACGTTTGCATTTCAACACCGAGGATGACTGTGGGTCATTGTTTAGAAAATGTCAGTCTGTGGCTTACTTTATTAATATATGTGTAACCTAAAATCTACCAGCTCACCATGCCCAGGAGTGGGTGCCCTGGGGAAGAGAAAACAGACATTATTATTATCAGAATAACCCACACCATCTGGTGACCAGTGGCTTTGGCACTTTCTCAGCTTTGGTGTCATCTTTATATTCAAAGCACTTTAGAGAGTTTTCTTCTGGAAGTCTGTCCAACCTGTTTTTGAATTGTTAGCTTTCAGTATCTGCAACTCCCATAGCAAGCTTTACTCCAGACTGGATGAAGAACTAATATACCTTTCCTGTTCTGAACCAGGCATCAGTGTGAGCCATTTGGTATATCCTACTTCTTCTTTTGCTAGATAAGTGAACAATGCCTTGCTAATCACTTTTCCCCAAGGCACTGTGGCAGCTGGTATAGTTTGGGCCTCATTACAAGACTAGGAGAAAAACTTTGAGGTAAACAATGCTGAAAATCAAACCCTAAAATCTCACAATCCCTGTGAGAGCTGCAGAGCATCCTGGAGAAGGGCCAACTGTGAACGCCCGTGATGGCAACAGGCACTTGTTTGGCACTGTGGGAATCTGAAGGACCCCATCAGAATCAGGTGTTCACTATCCGATCCTATAACTGACAGGATCTGGGGTCACTCAGGGAAAGACCCAGAAAAGATCCCAAGAGAGACCCTAGAGAGAGGACAAGGAGACCTCACAGGCCTACAGCTCTGATTTTAATTATCTTTTTTTCCCCTAAACCAATTAACTCTGAATTATTACCATAATATATACTAAGTAACCACTTAAAATCCCTGTAGTAAACTCACAGCTGCAAAACCCGGATGTGCCTTAAAAATCAAGGTTTTGTTTTGGAAATGTTGCTGCAAATATTAAAATGAGGAACCATAAGGGTATATTATACCTTATGGTATATACTACTCAGCCAGATGATTATAGCTTTGTAGTCATTGGCACTCAGCATAAAATGTAGATATTTGGCTCTCCTATGTAAACTAGAAAATCATCATCCACACACAGTGGACTAATATGGTAGAACATAGTCAGGATCACGAGTAAAAGCAGACTGATGAGGTAGTAATGTCAGCAAAAGACATTTTTCTGCCTAAATGGGAAAAATCATTAATACCTGGAGCAACCAAAACAGTAGATGCAGGTAAGAATTAGTAATCTAAGTATTACATATTGGGAAAGATTAAGAACGAAGGAGCATAAAACTGATCACAATTACTTAGAACTGGCTATTTATGGGTGGGTTGTATGTTGATAACATAATACAATCAACAGTCACTTCAGTTGTATTTATTTTCATATATTAAATAAAGATTTTGAAAAATCACCTGTCTTTGACTTAAACTGAAATTTGTGTTCCTATATCCATAGATGTTTTCAATATCTCTCTCATTTATTTCACAGATGCTTCCTGTTCATAGTTGTTGTTTAAACTATAACATTTCCATGTTTAAAACCATTTACAATCATTATTGAGTTTTCTTTATATTACATCCTCCTTCAAATGCATTGTATTGATGTTACCGAAAATATGTCTTCTTCTTTATATAACAGAATAGGAGTGTGTGTCACGTTTTAAGAATAAATCTGGAAATAATTCCCCTGCTCAGAGAAGCTTACAATCTAAATTAGATAAAAAAACATGATGAGAAATGACAGTATGCCATGGAGTAAATGAAGGAACAAAACTGAATATATCAAATGGAAAGGGGAAACTGTTCCTGGGAATATGCTTATGAGAAGTGAGATTCTTCCTTTTTTTTTTAACTTATTTTTTCAGGTTATTTTAATTTTATTTGTTTCAGTCTTTGTCAATATGCTTATATTCAGGAGAGAAAAGTCTAGAGCTATCACTGGAATAACATCCATTCCCTCCTCTGCCTCCCCTTAATCTAAGCTATTAGGATGAGATATTATAAATACTTAGAATATTGGCGGCAAAACTCTGGAGTTGTCAAGGAGAATAGATATTACACTGATTTGTATTAAAAGATAAAAAGAATGCAATAAGACACAAATAGAAGTCATGAAAAACCCCTGTTCTTAACTGGAGCTGTATACATACATGTATATGTACACACAAAGGCACACTTTAATATGTTAAACTGAACTGTTTCAGTCTTTTTCACTACTTCTTGCTTTTCAAGAGTGTTAACCAATTAAGGTTTAAAATGAAGATAATCAACTAATGAATAGATCAAAGAACCTATTTATTTAAACCAAAGGAGATACGTGTTATAAGAACACACAAAATATACCACTTCTAGAAATAATAATAAAAATCCTTATTTATAGTTATACCAGGTTGACTAAAATGAAAAAAAAAACTATTTTTTTGTAATTTTTTTGTTGACAATACACCTCACGTCGCAAAAACAACACTGCAATGCCTCTGTTGCTGAGGCAGCATTTTTGCTTTTATTATCATCTAGTTCTTTCTTTGTTCCTTTTTGCTTTAAATTCTTTTGGACAGCGGTAGAATCTTAGCTCACAAGAACAGTCCACTGAAGTGAGCAGAAAGATAGACTCGAGCATCAGTTATACAGTTAATAATTTCCTGCTTCATCCTTTCACATTAATTAACTGGTGACTTTCCTGTGATATTGTCTGTTATGCCATATATATGCAGACCCAAGAATTTATTGTTAGTCTAATTAAAGTCTTAGCATTCTAGTCAAAATACAACAAACAGTTATTATTGGTCTAGTAAAAATGATATCAACACTCTTAGTCCAAATCATCTACTTAATACAGGAAATTTCATTGATAATACATTAAAATTAGTACACTTCCTCGTGTCTACCCCTTTTTTGGGGGTTTATGCTAACTCTTCCAGAGTCTCACTGGAGCCTAGGGTTGACAGTGCGAGGCTTCCTCGAGAAGGCTGGGAAGAGAGTTGATCATGACAAGTCATTGGTGTCATGAGGTCTTTGCTAGGAAGTGCATAATGCTGATGATAGCTGTTTCTTATTCCTCCACCTTGGATCCCCTTAGGGTAATATTTATATGCTTTCTTAAAGTGGTCTGCTTATGTGCTTCTCTTTTCATCTATTTCTAGTTATCCAGTTTTCTGTTCTTTAATAGCTCTAAAAAAAGGTCCTACCTGATTCACAAAGCTGTAGTCCTGCAGTGAGCAGTTACTGACCATTGTGATCTCTGTTGGCAGTCCAGAACTTCTGATATTGTCCTTTGTCTGCATTCATTTGTTCCACATTTTATTCTTGAGTCACAGGCAGTTCAGAAAGAATAATTGCTTGTTATTGCTATCTATTAACTACAGGTGTCACATCACACAATTACACAAAGTCAAACAAAACCGAAAAATGAGTTTAAGAAACACATACCTAGCCACTAGACAATTGCTATCACAGCTGAAAAAGGCAAAATCAGCTCTGGCCAAGACAGCCAGAGGAGTCCTGAGTCCCTGACTGTAGGACCAGTACAAAGCCTGTGCCCTTTTACTAATGTTAGCACAATCATATTTCCATGTCCAGTTATGCTTTCTCTGCTCGGTTGAACTCCCTTCCCCCTTAAAGTAAAAGATGTAAGCTGCATGGTATCATAAGTATTGGCCAAATAAAATAAGAGATCAAATTTGGCAGCAAGTAGGGATATGAGAATAACTGATTTTATAAAACTAAGTTATACTCTTGATTGACACAATGATTATTAATACTTACTTCTGAGTGTCATTAGTAAAAGCAACAGGAATGTAAAGACAAAAAACAAAAGTAAAAACTCGCTTATGTTATGCACTCCAGTGACATTTCATATTTGTGCTTTAATGTTAAAAACTCAGTGGCTTTTTTTTAATCTCCAAATATTAGTTTAGTAGGAGAAGAAAACCTTCACTCTTATATAATTTTTTCATCAGCACCATAAGCTGCTTTGTGCACGCTTCCTGGAGTTTGTATTCCATGCAGTCAGGATGGCTGAAATAGATTTTCTTGACACTACTGCATGAAAATCTTGACCCAGCCTTTGTGCTTTTTCTAACAGAGGCAAAAAGGACCTTTCACATTCCACTAAGGAAATTGCTTGTCTATAAATGTATCACTTCTGCTTCTGAACTGTTAGCATTATAGCTTGAACTGAATTCAGCTGGAGTGGGAAAACAGTATTTCAGATCATTACAGTTGGTTTTCAAATTGAAATGCTGTGTCACTTTGCCCTGTGTTTTGTTCAGTACTGATTTGCAAGTTTCTTTTTCAAAGCAATTTCTTCAGCAGATAGAAATACATTGTACACTTTACTGAAAATCTCTGACCTTGCAAACCTCCTATAGTTTGCATATGACATTATCATTATAATTGAGTCAACCGTGTCAGGCAGTGCACGTTAAGTAAAGTGAAAGGTGATTGCGACCAAAACCAGTTTTCAGTATAAATAAATAATACAGATGATGGCTGAAAGAGGCTGAAAAGTAAACTAACTTGTTGACTTTCATAAAAGTAATCAATGGCTGAGCTAAGGAAAGAATCAAGATTTCCTGACTCCAGATAAACTCCTTGTCTGCCAGTTCCAGAACTGTGCTGACTAATTTCTATCATGTTTGAATCTGGCACATAAAAATTGATTGATTGAGTTTTATTTGAGAATTTAATCTTGGTTTTGATGAATACTTTTTGTAGGACAGGTGGCAGGAATATTCACTTAATTGTGCTTGTATTTGAATCTTTAAAGTATTACAATAAACACACAAGTACCACCTCATTATTCATTTTGTTCTTCAGATACTTCATTGTTAGATTTATCACTCCATAAAATATGAAATACCTTATGTTCATGTATGAAAAGCTTTCATACCTCTTTCCATTAGATCTGTGCTAAGCACTGATTCTATACTTTTTAAAATAAAACTTCCATATGTTTTATCTATCACACTGGTACATAAAATTTTGCATAAAGCTATGGAAAATATTGAAATTATTTAAATTTATATGCAAAGAAAATATCAGTGACTTTAGTTACAAAAAATAAAAACCCAAGAAGTCTGATTTTCTGCCTAGGATTCTGAGAAATTATAAATGAGATTGTTCATTCTATTGTGTACCACATCAAGAAACTTATTTTTGAGCCACATTCTTCATTTTTTTATATGAAATTTATGACAAAATATAATAAAATCAAAATTTTAAGGAAAGATTTTCCACTACTCCCAAATGAGTAAAGAATAAAGGGACAGATCAGAATCCATCCTAAAATTAGATTATAATCTGCCATTATGTAAAGTCTTCCCTTTTTGGATTTGAAAATGTTATTTAGGTGTGTTTTGGGGAGGAAGGGGGAAAGAAGCTCTGATTTTCTTTTATTTTGAATATAGAGAGACAGGTAGCTCTGAACAGAATTTCTAACACTAACACCTTATGTTGAGATGCTCAGACCGATCAGAAACCCTGAAAAGAGGGAGATAGCTAAAGTCCTATCATTCCCTTGAAGTTCAGCATGTAAAAGTATCCTTAAATTATGTGAAAGTAGAACTCAAAATCAGAAGCTATTTCATGCACTTTGCTGACACTTACCTTTTGTGTTGTAATCTGATAGCTGTACTTCCTCCATTAAAAGCGATAAGACTGGATTTAATTTCTGGTTCAGTCTAAGGGGTTTCAAACCAGATCTCTCCTCTCCCAAAATCAAGGTATTAACTGTTGGTTAGATACAGTGGCTTTCTGCTCAGTGTTTTTAGGTATTACAAATCCATTTCTAATTTTCCTCATTCATTGTATATGGGGAACTCAGTGAAAGGCAAACACAGTTTTTGCATATCCCCTTGTAGCTGGTCTTTGCTCAAGAAAGCTGCAAATGTTGTGTGTCAGGAGGAGGGTAAGAATCAGAGACCACCGATGAGGTATAAGCAGGTGGGGGCAGCTAGTCTGGCAGCAGCATTTTTTTGCTCCTGCATAAGTTTCATGAGTTAAGCTTCAAGGCATTTAAGCAGGTTATATGTCTGGGGTGAGGGTGGGGAAGAGGGAGGGTTTGCAATACTGACTTGCAGATAGTTGCCTGAACTCCACCTATGCTGTACTTTAGACATGGATTAATCCTAGCCTAACTTTATGCATATAATGTAGGGCCCTTGCTACCTGAAACATCCTAAAATTTATTATTGATCTGGTTGTTGCATAAACAAATGTTGAAAAAGAGACAATGATCTGTGCAGAGTGCTTTTGTGTTAAGGACTCAACATTTTTAAAGAAAAATACCTATAAATAGTGGTGGTTCTAATGCTTTTAGCAAATGGGGACATCATCAGGTAGGCTTGGTATAGTTCTTCTTCCAGAGTGCTGTGGGGCATTCAGATGAGTCCCACTAAATATAACAGCTGTATTTCACAGATGCATCTAAATAAGAGAAAAAAAGATATTGTCCATCTGAAATTCAAAATATATATGGTTCAAGGTCATTAACCAGCTAAATTTTGTATAAATATTTCTAGACAGTCCTTATCTGCTTGAAAATCCCTTAAAAATTTCCTCAGCAGTAAAAAAACCTAAAAAAAGGGGTTTTTTTTAAATGGAAATGAGAAAAATATACAAATGAAAATGTAGCTTTTTTCCATCAAATTAATATAGATTATCTTTATACTAATGTATTGATAGAATTTTTTTTTTCCTTTACATAAACTGCTTTTCAGATATACCAAGCCATAAAGAAACTTGTAGAAAAAGTATATGGAAAAGTCCTTAAAATATTATATGTGATCCCATTCCAAGCTAAAGTTGCTGAACCACCTGAACAGGAACCCTTTCTATCTATCCCTCCCCAGAAAAACCCAGCTTAGTACATTACACCAGTAACTGCACAGTGATTAGTAGATAACGTTGGGGTGCTAAAGATCGGACTGCTTTCCTGACCATTTCCCAGAAACATAGTTACTCTGATACAATTTTCGTCAGCAGTGTTAGTAGTCCCTGAGCCAGATAATAGGGATATGTTCATCTTCTAATGTGGACTTTAATGTAGACCATCCTCTGCTGTGAAATCAAGTTTCGCCATGAAGAGAACAACTATCTGTTTTTCTACAAACCCTGGGTGTAACTTAATACATATGCTGCCTGTTCCAAGACATAGCTATGAACTGCAGTAAAATAGCCGGCAAAGCCACACTGTTGGTATATGTGTGCCAGTAGGAAATTTCTATAGTTTTCATAACTTCTACCCCCAGCTTGAGCTCTTTTAATGCTGTATTAGAGTTGGTTTCATCTATGCCTTTCTCTTTGTTAAAGATTATGTCTTTTAGTTACACAAACTCTCCAAAGTGAGTTGTCAATGATATTCTTTAAAACAACAATCAGTTTTTATATCATGACATTTTTTGTTAAACTTGCATAAAATCTTCATGAGAATTCAAAGAATCAATTATGTTGCACCTGTTTAGTCTGCAAGATTTAATAACTTTTAACTGGATATGTATGTGAATAAGTGTGTTATATTGTTTTTATTTAAGTATGAAGTGAATTCAGTGCCAAAGCAATTATTCCAAGCTTTCTAAAAGTGAAGCTATAGACTACAGCTATTCATAACTCTCTTTAGAGTAAAATGCCAGTAACACTTTGAAATTCCACATGCTAGAACGATCAGAACAGCCTTTTTTTCACTTTCAGATTAACATTTTCACTCTAGAATCTCCTACACCATGCACAAGAGTTGTGTCTGTAGAGGAAGGTAACAAGGTATTACATGAGCTCTGTTGAATTACTCTTGCATGTGGATCAGTTTCACTTACAAGGAAGATAAGACAGGGTCTTCAGCAATAAGATGATAGAAGTAGAGTGGCCCCTTATGAACTCAAGGACTTCTGGGTCACAAGCCTGTTGAAATAATCTGAAGAGCTATTTTTGTGATGGATAACCAAGCTGAATAGTAATCTTTCTTTATTTGTATTTAACATGCTTTATCATTAAAATTTTTTAAGGTACCTGGTATAATGTCTGGGCTGATGGATGAATACAAGATTGTGACTAAGATTGTGTTATTTTTGGTCTTACATTCTAGTGGCTGAAGAAGGAAATTATTCAAAGTAGCCACTAGCAAAGTTTTCCTTTCTTTTTGGAATAATCATGATTCCGTGACACTCTGTCCTGATCCAATATCGGGGCGGGGGGGGTGTTCATTACGATCCCAAGGACAAGATTAAGATGCTAAAACTGGTCAAATATCATACAATCTTTTAACTTTATTTTTCACGAAGTGTGTGTGTGGGGGGGGAAAGGTGGGGAAAGGCGAAGGGGAGGAGAGAGAAAGAGAGAGAGGAGGGGAGAGAGAGAAGGAGAGAGAGAGGGGGAGAGAGACAAAGAGATATCACCACCCGTGGATCCACCAGCATCCCGTTGGTCCTCTTCACCCTGGGTGTAAATTTTAGCGATGCGCGTGCAGTAACTACAACTCGAGCAGGGTACGACCCTAGGTTCCCACTGGAAAGTTCAGAGCCAAATCAAGGCAAACTAAATAAATAAATTGTAATGACATGTGTGCAGCAGTTACAGCTCAAGTTGGGTGCCTCCGAAGAGGGACCCCAAACAAAGAAATCCCTGGGCAATTATAGCTTTTTCAAATTAAGTTTCCCACCCCTCACGCGGTAGTTCAGACCAATAGTAAATTTTAGGTCTGGGGTCTCCTGCTCCTTATTGGGTCTCATTGTTATTCCTAGGCAGGCTGTTCTTTTCTCCCTTATCTTTACTGTTGTGGTTTCTGCTGACAGATGTGTTTTGATTCCTTGGGTTCTGCCCTTCTCTCTCAGGGCCCTGACCAACAGGTGTTGTTCCAGCAATTAGCACTGCCCCAGCAGTGACAGTAGGTGTTATCTCCCAAGGTCCTGATGAAGAGGATATAATCCAGACCCTTCCCCCCCCCCCCCCCCCATTAACACTGTTTCAGCAGTGAGAGGAGGCTTTGTTTCCCAGGGTCCTGGCGCCCAAGCAGGCCTCGCTTCAAAGCTTTGACATCCTCCCTCCCAGAGTGTGACACATAGGAATGCAGACTGCTTGTAACTCCCTTATCTTTCCAGTCTGCACCAGCTCTGGGGCCCTTTCCCACTGAACTAGGGAGTGCGGCCTAAGGCTTCAGCAAATTTAGCTACTCATGCTAAGCAAGTTTTATAGAAGTTGTGCTAAGCGGCAATAATTTACAGTCCAGGTCCCAAAGTCTCTGCCCGATCGTGTCCTGGTTCGGCACAGGCTTGGTGTGTCCCGGGTGGTCGCAGGGAGACCACTTTGGGGGTCGCAGCAGCTCAGTCCTGTTTCCGCCGGGAACAGATGGCTTGTTCGGGGTTATGGTTTGCTTGCACCTTATGTACCAAGAAATGCTTAAGGCAAAAGTTCACTCATCTGTCCGCCACACACTCCACAAAAAATGCCATTTGAATTGTCACAAAATGAAAACACTGTTTATCTTTCCCTGTATCTCAGCATTTGAAAACATATTTTACAGATGGTGTCCCGAGCAGTCTCAGCTGACTTAAGTCCATGCAGTGGCTGGCAGGGATGTAGTCCCACTGTCCTCTCTGCCTCTGACTCCATGTTTCTAGCAATTTCCCTTGTGCCAGCACTGATGTTCATAAGATGGATCAGAAATGGGGCTAACAATACCTCTCTTCTTCCTCTGACATCCACCCGTCCAATGACAGTTTTCAGGAATTTTTGTTCTGCGTCTGGACAACCATAAAATCCATGACATTTATTTTACAGACTTTTTTATGTTTTTGCTTGCTTGCTTGTTTGTTTGCTTTTTTTTGGTGAAACATAACCTATTACAGAACTTCCAGTACCCTGGTAACTAAGACAGAGGCCTGGAATATAAGGAGATCTTTTTTCAAGTTCCACTTCTCAGTCAGGCAGAATAAGACTTAAATTAAGGTTTTATATTTCCTTTACATATTGTCACAAGTACTATAACCTAATGATACAGAGTGGATGTTTCTAATGAAAATATCTGTTTTGGTGTCAAGAAATCTTTTCTGATGAAAGTTTTGTCAAAATTATCATGCTTTTCTGTGTGAAGTTTCAGTTTGAACCTTTATAATACTAGTGATAGACAGCACTAGCTCCAGCAGGCTGTCAAGGTAAAATTAATGGAGGAGGACATTAGTGTTACAATACAGAAGAAACACAGATAAAACACCTGAATATTATTTTGAAAATAAATAAAGCAAACAATTCCTTTAACATATTTTTAAAGAACTGTAAAATATTGAGTTTGAATGAAGATTCTTAGCTGATTCCTGATTTTTTGTCTTCTTCACTGTCATGTCTCTTAATATTACAAAATGGATGGATGAAATAGTACTGCATACTATGTGGTGAGAATACAAAACATGTTTGAGAAAATGAGTTCCATTCCTTTAATCCATAAACTCAGTAAGTCATCTGTATATTTGGGGGTTCTCTGGATGACAGGATTGAGATTTATTTCAAGTTTGCAACACTTAAATTTAGGTGTCTGCATATTCATTAGGTGTGTAAGCTTCCATTACCATCAACTTTGTGAGACCCACAACTTTGTGGAATGGCTTCTGGAGAGCAGCCAGGATATGCTGGGGCATTGCTCATCTTCCTAGACAACTACGCTGAGGCATCTGAATCAAGTCCAGTGCATCCATTTAATTTCTTCATGGAAGGCCTGGGAAGACTTACAGTTGGTGAAGCTTCATTTTAAAATTCATTTCGTGGTTCATTTGCAGTTTATGGGCAATTTTCTCCTTAATGTAAAGTTTATATTGATTAGTGGGACTGGACTTTGGAAAGGCATCAAACACAGTGGAGGCATAAAGAAAAGAATTAGATGCCTTAGGGATATTCTTAAACATTAATATTTATTACTAATGTTAGTTGCAAGCAAGATCGTGTACCCAAGGACATTTCAATTAGTAGAATGAGGGTTTCTGTAAGGCCCGTTGCCAAAATGTTTGCAAACATAACAGGTTTTCCTTTCTTCAGCTATTTTTAGCTTATAATTTGTCCATTGCTAAGGAGAAACATGAATGAATATATTCAAAATATCTGCAGGAAAATCAGTTTTATCACTCCTTTGGGCTGAAGAAAAAGTTAAGAATGTCATCTGGCTGAAGAAGCATTCAGAGTCAATAGTCAAACTATCGAGATCCAGCATGTGTCCAAGATACTGTATAGATCTCTTGGTCGCCTAGCTGACATTGGATTCCATATAAAATAGGAGATTAGGTGCTGGGACACTTACAGATCCCTTAGAACAGAAAATGGGCTCTTTTCTGGACACAAAAGGCAGATTTCTGTTCTTCTTAGCTTTGAAGAACATGTGTATGTATGAATTTAACTTGTTTTAATTCATGTTTTCAGATAGATCTGTGTAGAGAACAACCCACAGTTAAGGACAGAGGGGGAAGAGGACTATTCCGTTTACTGTCTTTGTCACTAGTGCCAATTCTGAGTCCTACCATAGCTGCCAAGACACTCAATAGAGAGGAAATTTCCATAATGTAATGAAGCATTTGAGCATGATCCATGTCACAGTAATATTATAATACATATAGCATTCCTATTTCTTGAGGAACATTTGTTTGAGATAGGTAGTAATGACAATTTTAATCTTAATATTTTTAGTATCTTTAATATCTCCTATCCCTAGATGTAACATATGATGAAATTTCCTACTTAGGATGTTAGAAAAATTATTTTTCCTCATTTTTAAGTAGTAAGCCTTATTTTCTCTAAATTTGGGGGCTTAGTAGAAAAACTCTGTCTTCTGTTCTCTGAGAGTGGAATAGAGTCTGCTAAAGTTGCAATTTTCCTGAAATCTAAAATGCAGTGAACTAGGAGTAACATAAACATATCAGAGTCTTGATCTTTTCCATAGGCTGGGACTGCACATAATGATCAGTTGATGTTATAACAGAATGGCCTGTCTTTAACAAGAAAAAAATAATTATAGTGAAATGATAGGAAACACTCATTGATATAACAGAGAGGGGAAAAATGTTTTTAAAAAGGAAATTCTAAATACTTTTTTTAACCAAATACAACAGCCATTGAAATCCAGATGTGGGATTTGTTCATATGGATTCTATGGAAATCATTGTATTTAACTATATATTCTCTTAGTCTTGAAACTCAAAGTATTCATCACCATATAACTGATAAAAATGAAAGCAATAGGGTACCAAAATAGACAATGATTTCACTTTAGAATGCTAAATAAAGAACACTAGAGAACAATGCAGAACTGTAAAATATAATAACGTTATTTAAACTGAAAGTTACTTCAGAAAAGATTCCTAAACCCTGCTGTAGACAGTATACACAAAGCTAGTTGTTCTTTGAAATACTGTCTGATACTCTTAATAGAAATAATATTGGGGAAAATTAATATTCATTTCACTGAAACTGAAAGCACGCATTTTATGATGTTGTGTTCCTTAAAATGCAAGATGAAAAAAATAACCCTTCAGGAAGAAGCAACATGCATGATCCTTCTAAATAAATTAATAATGACGAGATATGAAACTAGGTATTACAACATCTTTTGCAAGAACTTGTACTATTTTATTTAAACAATAAATAGACCAGAATCTGCACTACAGATGAGGTTCTCAGCTGAAGTAAGCTGTGGTAAGTCCATTGACTTCACTGAAAAATGTTGCATTGAACCAAATCTGGTCTGATGTTAGAAGAAAAGCTTCCTGCTGTTTTTTGTCCAAAATGTAACAGATGAATGCAGCAATGAATAAAGAACACACACATGCATTTTAATAACTTATTAGTCTATTTTTACTATGCAGTTGTGAATTATGGGGTTTTTGCATCCTAATTAGAGGGCAGGACAGATGGTGAAGGCTTACTCTGTAGTGATGAGTCCATTAAAATAACCTCAGCTGCCCACTCACTATACACTCTAAGCAAGGGACATTTCATAATAACAGAACTAATTATCCAGCCAAAATATATAGGATGTTCTGTGGAAATTTTTAGTACAGAAAAGTCGTTGTAAGCTATTTGGTTTCTGCATATTTTCTTTTCCCCCTTAATTTCATTTCATCATTTACCCACTTTCCAGGTAAGTGTAGGATTGTTGAGTTCAAAGAAAGAGGACAGGAGTTTGGTTTCTTGAGTCTGTGCGAAAAGGAGAAATGGATCTGCAATGTAAACCTACTTTCCTTCTCAGAGCCACGAGGATATCTAGAATATACATCTTCCAGCAAAAAGGTCAATACCTTACATCCTTTACAGTTACAGGGATGTACTTCCTAACACAGGCAACAGAATGGTGGACAAAGAAATGTACATCTCTGAACCGGTTTCCACTCTAGCCTCCTACTTAGACAATGAGTGCAATGTTTTTTAATCTCATCAGGCTTTTCCTAGGATGTAGTGGCAAGACGGATATGGGAACAGATGAACAGTAAAAAACAGTGATAAAAAAGATCTTCTGCTATTATTTTAGTTTCCTGTGGTGCTCAGAAACATCCGCTTGCTGCCCCTGAGTACTTGCGGACTTCACAAGTCTGTATGCCTTCAGAAAAGTCCATTATGTTAATCTAGTGTAACCTCTTGAAAGCAAAGACTTAGGATAGCCCAAAGAATCTGTGGGGAACAGTTTACTTCTCTACACTGTGTCATGCACAATTATAAAAAGGTGCATTCACTCATACAGAATTTATGGCTTGATTAAAAAATTACTGGATGAAATTAAGCCTTCTATATTATGTGATGACTTAGTAGGCTAGTAATGGTTCTTTCTGATCTTAAATTGGTGAATGAATCTATGAAACATCAGGTTAAAATAATAATCATAATAATAATAATAATAATAATAAAATAATAATAATAATAATAAACAACTTCCCAAAACTGTTAGTCCATCACATGTGAAATAGAAAGCATCTGGCATGGCTGCATCTCAGACATGGGACAGAAAGGTGCTTTTATGCTCTGAGGTCTAAGTGCATCCATTAGCCATGTCACAAAGGCTTACCAGGGGTTACCTGAAAGTGAACTAATAACTTACTGCAATGGGTTTCAGATGGAAGAAAATCTCTATATACGGGCAAAGCAGGAGCTGCAGGGTATTCTGGTCTCCCAATCTGGATGACATTAGGATACACTGGGAGTCAACACACCTTGATGGTACGGAATCTGCTTTTAGAACCATTGGAAACATGATCAAGTTTGACCACTTTCCACAACTATTTTTCTACTATTTTTATATACTTATGCTGTTAAATTTTACTGGCATTTGAATAATTTATTATGTGAAAGCAATTACTGTAAGTCATCCCAAGGATATCTTTCCTGTACTTCTCGGCACCCTGGATAAATATTGGATAAACAAATAAGCCAAAATCTATTTTTAATCCCTATGTTCAAGAATGTATCTTTTCATTATATGATTAAGTCTCCAGTTAAAAGGACTTCATTTTTCATGAGTGAGCTCTTCAGTATAGCTGAGGTAGCAGCTATATAACATCTGCATTCCTAAAACATAGATAAATGTTAGATGATGTATATATAGATATACCATATATAATATATATGTATCTATTTATATATCATATAATTGATAAATTATATATTTTTAAGCCATTGTGCATTGACTATAAACAAATGGTAGTCTTTTAATGTGGTGACAGCCCTCTTAAATTTATATTCGATCTTTGTGTTGCATCCGGCTTTATTTACTATTTTATGTCTGTAACAAAATGAATCTAATAGTTATGTGATTGTTTGAAATGTTAAAACATATGCAGAAATTAATTATGGTGAAAAGAATGATTTTTAATTTTCAGTTTTATGGTAAATTGTAAGTAACACTAAGTATGTATGTCTGTATTAGCAATATTTTAATTATAAATGGTTGTGTCGCACCACTGCTAAATCGTCAGTAAAACATAGCAGACTAAAATAACTGTAGAAGATCAAAGTAAAAGTATTTGTCAGCCACCATTTCAGATATCAATAGAATGACAGGAACAATAAATATATCAGGGAATACATATGCTATTGACATGTGTGGCATGTTACCCTGATATGGAAATTCTAAGGAGGAAACAAAAAATTTGGTTTTACCTTTCAGTCTCAGTCTCAAGATGTCTTGATAGAAAAAAGTGAAAATTGTAAAATATTTTCAAGTTTTCCAGCATAATTATAAAGTAAACATTTTCTTGAATACTAGGCTATTATTTGATTGGAAGATTCAAGGGCGGTGGGGAAGTTACAGGCTTAAGGATAGCTGAACTGTACTTTAGTACAGATTGTTTAGTTTTGGGAATGATCTGAATTACTTCAGAAAAGCCCTACCTGGTAAGACTGTCCAGAAATGAAATCCAGGCTTCAGTTATTATAATGGTGTGCACTGAGTATGGAATGAAACTCATGACCCCATTGAACCTCTCCAGATAGTGCAGTACAGTAACATACATGTCAGGTAATATCGATAATTTAATATTGCTTATTGTCAACTCTTATGTTGCTCTAGTGTGGGCTGAAACCCTCAGGTTTACCCTGAAAAATATAAGCACAAAGTTTGTAGTTAATGAAAGAAGTAAATAACGAAGGCTAACTGGTAGTGGTCAGGCCCTGAAGCCAATAAATCTCTCATGCTTCTTTATGTTAGGCAGGCAAAAGTTATTTAAGCATTTTATGCATGCTGAGCATATACTGCAGCTTTTGGAAGGCTTGTGCTGGTTTTGCTAACTGACAAATAACATTTTTCAAATATGCTTCTGAGGACAATATTCTATGCTTTGTTTTCTAAGGAAAGTGAGGTTGCAAATGCAAATTCAAAACAGCAACATTCACATACCAGCGATTATCACTCGGCAGCTGGAATTGATTCAAATATGCTAATGTACTCTAACATTTCCCTGTAGAATAGTACTAAAAAGCTTTTACAAATTACTTTGTTTCCTGCTTTTCCATACTGGAGCTGCATAGTGTTTTTCTAACAGATTTTCTTGTATTCTTCATCTACAGGAAATATTATTGCCCAGCTTCTCTGCAGGTGCAAGCAAGTGTATCAATGTTGAAGTCAATGGAGTGCTGGCAAAATACAGCAATGTCAAATACAGAAAACTTTGCTGAGGTCTGTTCCTAAATCAACAGGTTTATTATTGTTACCTCTACTTCATTAGCACCTGGCATTGTGAACCAAGAATGGTGCTGTGTGAGCAATTAGCTGCAGGTGGGCACATCCAGGAGGAAAGTAGTCTGTGAGAGTGGTTTCCCAGTGAGAAAAGATTCCTGTTGTTTGTAAGTGCTGTCACAATCTGAGAGAAATTCAGTTACAGAAATAGGAACTGAAAGGAGCCCATGAGTCTTCATATAAAATTTAGAGTGAAGCAAAAATGATAAAATCTGGAAATAATTGATATGCAGGGAAACTATGCCATTCTGATTCAGCTCAGTGAAAAGAGCAGGATGTTGTTGCACTGCTGCTGGAGAAACTGAGAACGAAGAGTGGAACAGCCAACATATACTTCCTTGTCCTACCTGCAAAAGGGTATTTCTAGGGATGATTCAGTATCTGCTTTAAATATCATTGGCAAAGTTAGACTGATAAGCATATTGCTAGAATGAAGCAAAGGTTCTGCCTAAAGGCAGAATATAGCTTTGATGATCCTTAAAACAAGCTTATATGCCTGGCCTACCCCAGCTGGAATCTAATCAAGTAGAATTAAAGGTTTAATTAAAAAGGGGGATATAAGAAAATTCTAAAAAGGGATTGTTAAAGAAAGTGCGAAAGAATGTCAAGGAGATAGACGATGGAAGCCAGCCAGACCGTTCCATGGAAAAAAGAACATCAACAGCACATGTTGACCCATAGTCACGTAGCTGAGCCTGTGCCAGGATTTGAATTGGGAATAACAATGAGCTCAACATGCTTGCTGCGCATGTGTATGGTACATAAAAACTTCATCTAGTGCCCCCCCACCCAGCGTTCCTCACCCTGGACCGATGCTCAGCGGTGCCAGGGATCCCCCACTCCATTATTGCCTCAATCGGGAAAATGCCAGGGATCCCCCGCTCAGACGTAGAGGTAATAAATGCTCCATATCGACCATAGCGTACCTTGTGTTTGTGTATCCGTCCCTGCTGGTAGTCCAGGCAGTGCCCCCGCCTCATCCTTACAGGGATAATGTCTCATTTCTAAAGTACTTAACATGCGTTTGATATCGTGACTTAAAGCAATAGTCTATATTCAGACTATGTAATATAACACTTGAGTCCTTTTCAGAAAGCCTGCAGTCCTGGGATGCTAGACTTTGTGGAATGGTGGCTATTTAGTCACTGTTTATATACAGAGGCATCAGTTCCTTAAATGACTAAGCAAAGACCCCATTTGCAAATTTATAAGTACCCCACCCTAACTAAGTAAATGTCTACCACCCTCTGATTCAAAAAATAGAAGGGTTTGCTTCAAGAATCCAATATTCTAGAGTTATGCTAACACCATGCCTATCGCTGACAGTACTGATTTTGAGTGAAGAATGAGTTTGAATGAAGGACCACATAAGGCAGATGGAGTGCAGTCCGAGACTGACACAAACAAATAGGTAACAGCTGTACACAATAGAAATTGAAGTTTCTAATTATCAGAAAAGCACGCTGCTGGAACAGCTTATTACAGTAGGAGAAAAAGAACCAGGATAAGGATGTGGCTTAGCAGCAAGATGGTTGAGTTTTTGATCCTAAACTGATTCTTGAAATATTGGTTAATAAGTCAGATTTTCTCCAAATTTACAGGATTCACAGTAAGCTTGTCAAAAACATTTCAGTTCTATTGCGTTCAGAGTTGATGACTAATAAGTGGTTATGAATGTACTCCCAAACCAGCTTTCAGCTGTTTCTGACTGTGTAGATGATTCTAGTCTCCAAATCTCTGGACCCCAACCCTCAACGGCTCTTTAACTTTACATGGCATTTAGGTGTGCTCTCAGCTGTAAGACAGAAGTTCAGGTCCCCTTTTTCAGCTGTGCTGGTTTATTTGTGTGGTGAAGTTGTTTGTGTGGACAAAAGGTGCATTCAGGAGCTGGCAATCTCAAGACCATGCTAAACTGTCTGGGTAGGTAGATAGGGTATGTGGGTGGATGGGTAGAGAGAGACAGGGAGAGAGAGAGAGACAGTCTAAATCTTATTCACACCCTTGTCTAAAACTGGAACCATGAAATGGTAATTTTCTTACTGTTTTTTAGTGTAAAAAAGTATTTGTTTTACTTGCCTACTATCTTTAAAAGATTCCACATCCGTTCCTTTTCACTGGCTCTGTATTGTCCAATCTCGTTCAAGCTTCTGCCTTTCTCATTCTTATTCACCTTTAGAATGCTTGTTAAAAGACCATAAAACTTCATAAAAAGCATGAAGGAAAAAAGTTAGATTTTTTTAAAAAAAATATTTGTAATGAATTGCAAGTTGTGCTTCCAAGACAAAATAATAAATTCCTAGTCAAAATGCCTATTGAATTTGTCATGATAGGACTTCATCCTAAATTAATATTTGTCTAGTGTGTTAGTCTAGTGCTAACTCTTTAGGAAGGTGTGAATTTTACCCAGCATGAACAATATTTCTCTCCAGATGCCTAGCTAGTCCCATCTCTCTGACGTCTGTACACTATTTGTACATAACTGTTTATGAACATAGGTATAAAGCTTTGGAGCAAAAGTGACAGCCTGATTGTTTTAGCAGTTTTTGCTAAGAAACAGTTTTTTCTGGGTAAAGGCCATTGAATCTTACCTCCAGTGTATGACTTCTGGTGTTTGAATGTAACATTTTATGCAAAGGAAGTTGGAAAATGGATCATGACTTATTTAAATGGAACAAGACTATCTTAAAATAAACTACAGTGAATAAAAGATCTTCTCAATAAAAAAGGAGGAAATTTATTTTGCTTGTGGTTGCTAATATGGGAGAAGGTCTTTCTGACTTACTTATATTTACTTCAGTTAATTGAAATATGCATATACAATCAGATTCAGTTTTCCTTAATGTCAATGGAAAAAATTCTATTGATTTCAACAGAAATAAGCCAATCTTATAGATTTTTGCATGCTAAATGAAGTTAACCCATCTGAGCAGAATGTAAGAAGCTCATAGGGCAGAATATCACAAATCTTGGAGGAATCAGGTGTACATTGGTTTCAGAGAAGCACTGTGGGGGAGGAGGTTGTGGGGGTTTGTTTTGGTTGGTTTTGTTTCTATTGCTGAGGCAAACTATGTCAGCCTAGACACGAGATCTGAAGCGTCAACAGATTCACATGACCACAAGCCACTGGTTATGTATGAGGATTTCACAACCCACAAAAATCCTTAGAGATATAACTTTAATAAAACATGTAGCTTTTCTATATCTTGTATAAGTACATTTTCATTATATTGGTTAGTTCACCTGTTATGCATTTGAGTTGTTAGGCATAGATGGATTTATTTCTTACTGTCTTGCATTAAAGCATCAGTGAAATAAGAATATCAAGTGAGCATCCTTTAATGTTGTTTTTAAAAAACCTATTGTCTTAGCGCGGTCAAATTTGCAGTTTGCATGATGTTGCTATAACGTCTATACACAAATTATTGATATTATTCTTCTTCTACTCATGCTATTCAATTTAAAGCATAAATTACCATATTTTTCAATGTTTATGTCATTTTTATTGCCCATTCTGCAAAACAGAAGAAAAAAGTCCATGATGAAGTACTCTTCCTCAATTAATTCCTTATTTCATAGCTACCATTCCTGTTCATCCTGTATATAATTAATGAAAAGGTAATGATTATAAAATCCTGTAATAATTTACAGTTTTCCTCTCTATTGCTTTATCTGGGGCATACCAATCTTATTTGTCTTTTTCTTGTAATCCGTAACTCTGAAAGATTAGCCAGTGTACAATACTGCCAACTTTCCTATATCTTACTTCATATTAGTCTCCAGCCCACGTGCTGTATAATACAACACATAGGACCCTTTGGACAGGGTCCCAGGTCCTGTATTTTGTCCCTATATCTTTCTTATGTACTTTTTGATACATCTTGTGTAAATAGGATGATCCTGATTCAATCAATAAGTTTTTTTGCTGAGAACCACTTCAACAAGTTTATCACCTTTGTGTGAATTTTCTAAGAAATCTCTGATCCAGTCATTTTGTCTTCTGCTTCATGTGTAGTTTGCTATCAACACATGCTTATGGTCCACAGCGTCCTCAGCTTCTCCAAACCCTTTTCTTTAATCACCTGTCAAGTCCTTCCTTCTAGACTTCCTGTCTAGCTTCTATGACCAGTCTTTATTTAGTTTACTACTACAGTAGAATGCTGTCAAAGGAGTATGTTATATGCTCATTATATTAGTTCAGTGAATTTTGCTTTTAAGAGATTCATTAATCTCTGCTTGCTCTTTCTTTTCCTTCCTTTCTTCTTCCCTCCTTCTCTCCTTCTCTCTCTCTCCCTCATGTTTTCACCCCAAGCCTTTGGCTTTTGGAAAATACTTAGACAGTCACTATGCTTGACACTAGCGTTAAGGTCAATCATTTCATTATCCAGCTGAAGTAAAGAGATAAATCTCAGACTTATCTGAGTCATAATATTCAGCACTATAATTCTTATAAAATAGACATAAATCATATGCATTCACCAAATCCCTCAGTTCAAACACTCTTACAATTCCTTTATGTGATCCATTATTATTTATATGAGATACTGTCTTGCAATCCATCTACTATACATGCAGGCTCCTTAGCTCCATTATCACTACATGTACACAATGGTTAGTTTCTAACTCTCATATCCTACATTACATGTGAATACACAATGCTGAGCTGATGCCATGCAGTTAGCACTGGTGGCTACAGTCCTTAGTCACAGAGGTCAAGGAGACCAGGCCAGGCAACTCTGACAAGAGAAGTTAGAACTGAGATGGGTCTATCCTTTTCCTTCTCCATATTTTTTCACTCATGACTGGTATTTTATGCTACTTGGCCCCTCCTGAAAGGGGGATGTCATCTGCTCCCATGCTGCTTATCTTGGTTTTGGTTTTGTCTGTCATCCTTCCTGTGTGTTTGGCCGGACATCCTTCCTGTTCGCAGTCCTATGTATTTATCTTGTTTTGCTCTTTATCTTACAAATTCTGGTACTTGGGTTGCTATTTACATGTTTTCCCATGCTTGCTTAGTGCCATAAAATCAGTCCTCATTTGCCACTTTGGTGGTCACACTGCCCACATGCATATATAAAATGCCTATATATTGTCTTGCTATGCCATCACAGTGTTACAAATTACTTATATGCTGTTTTTGATTACACTGTTTTAGTATGTTTCTATTCAGCTTCAAAGCAAGCTACATATTCATTAACTATATCCTAATTAGTGTACTTACAATCTCTAGCTGCTACAGGCCTCTGCTTTGGCTGAGGTCTAATGTTTCTTGTAAAAGTATCCTGAAGAAATGAGTTTGATAAGCTCTTTAACCATATATTCTCCATGCTTTTTTAGGGAACTAATTTTGGTCTGGGTCTGTGTATATGTGATCCGCATGTTGACTGATCAGTCACACAACTTGGTTTATATTTCCTCTTCAGTCCAGCATGCTAAAGGATGGCATAGTACATTGTACTTTGCCATTCCTCTTCATCTGCTTTTGGCATGTATTCTCATTGGTGGTTTTGTGTTGTAACTGTTGCTGTCTTTGCCGTGTATTATTTTGAAAATTGATGAAGACAGCCTTGAAAGAATTCATTTAAATTTCTAGCTTCACAGAATCATAGAATCTCAGAATCACAGAATCTCAGAATCACAGAATGTTTGAGGTTGGAAAAGACCTTTAGAGATTATCTAGCCCAACTCCCTTTCTCAAGCAGGGTCACCTACAACAAGTTGCCCAGGACTCTGTCCAGATGACTTTTGAATATCTCCAAGGATGGAGACTCCACAACCTCTCTGGGCAACCTGCTCCAGTGCTCTGTTACCCTCACAGTAAAGAAGTTTTTCCTCATGTTCAGATGGAACTTTCTGTGTTTCAGCTTGTACCCGTTGCCTCTCATCCTGTCACTGGGCACCACTGAAAAGAGTCTAGTCCCAGCCTCTTGACACCCTCCCTTCACGTACTTATACACATTTATAAGATTCCCCCTCAGTCTTCTCTTCTCCAGGTTAAACAGGCCCAGCTCTCTCAGCTTCTCCTTGTATGAGAGATGCTCTGGTTCCTTAATCATCTTCATAGCCCTTTGCTGGACTCGCTCCAGTAGCTCCATGTCTCTCTTGGGGTGGGGGGGAGCAGAACTGGGCCCAGCCCTCCAGACGTGGCCTCACCAGGGCTGAGTAGAGGGGAAGAATCACCTCCTTTGACCTGCTGGCAATGTTCTTCCTAATGCAGCCAAGGATACAATCTTACTCTCTGTTTACAGAAATCTGACCCATCTGAGGTCTGCTTGGGAGACATGGGATCCACCTCACTTAATGGGGCAAAAGAATCTATGCCAACAGGCTGGCTGACCTGCTTAGGAGAGCTCTAAGCTATGAACAAGAAGAGAGTTACAGGGACCACAAGATCAACAAAATGGAGCTTAAGTGAGGTCATCTCGAGCATTTACAGGGAGGCAAGGAAGTGCCTGCAAGACAAGACTATGGGGAAACCTCTTAGACTCCTTCTGGGAAAGCAGCATTCTTGGGTACTTCTCTGAAGTGCCTATACCCTAATGCATGAAGAATGAGGAATAAACAGGAGGAATTAGAGGGCTGTGTGCAGTTGCAGGCTATGATCTCATTGCGATTACGGAGACATGGTGGGATAGCTCACATGACTGGAATGCTGCCATGGGTGGCTACAGGCTCTTTAGGAAGGACAGGCCAGGAAGGTGAGGAGGTGGAGTTGCCCTTCATATAAGAGTGCAGCTGGAATGTATTGAGCTCTGCCTAGGGGTGGACAATGAGCTAGTCAAGAGCTTGTGAGTAAGGAATAAGGGGCAGACTAACATGGGTGACACTTTTGTGGATGTTTGCTACAGGCCACTTGATCAGGAAGAGGAAATAGAAGAGACCTTCTACAGACAGCTGGAAGTAGCTTCACAGTCACAGGTCCTGGTTCTCATGGGGGACTTCAACCACCCCTCTATCTGCTAGAGGAACAGCACAGCAAGGCACAAGCAATCCAGGAGGTTCTTGCAGAGCATTGATGATAACTTTCTGACACAGTTGTTAGAAGAGCCAGTGAGGAGAGGTGTGCTGCTTTCTAACAAACATGGAAGGACTAGCTGGAGATGTGAATGCTGGGGGCAGCCTTGGCTACCATGACCATGAGATGGTGGAGTTTAGGATCCTGTGAAGAGGAAGCAGGGCAAAGAGCAGGATCACAACCCTGAACTTTTGGAGAGCAAACTTTGATACATTGGATAAGGTCCTATAGGGAAGAGGGGTCCAAGAGAGCTGGTTGGTATTCAAGGATCACCTCCTCCAAGCTCAAGAATGGTGCATCCCAATGAGCAGCAAGTTGAGCAAGGTGGCAGGAGACTTTGGATGAATGATGCGTGGATGAACAAGGAGCTCCTGGCAAAACTCAAACATAAAAAGAAGGGGGAGACAGGGACAAGTAACTTGGGAGAAATATAAGGATGCTGTCCGAGTATGCAGGGACGGGACTAGGAAGGCCAAGGACCATCTGGAGTTTAATCTGGCAAGAGATGTCAAGGGCAGCAAGAAGGTCTTCTTTAAATACATCAGCAACAAAAGGAAAACTAGGGAAAATTTGTGTCTGCTGCTGAACGGGGCAGGAGCCCTGGTGACAGAGAACAGAGAAAAAACAGAGATACTGAATACCTTCTTTTCTTCAGTCTTTACTGGTAACAGCAACTCTCAGGAATCCCAGGCCTTGGAGACCAGGGAGAAAGTCTGGAGAAAGGAAGACTTTCCCTTGGTGGAGGAGGATGAGATTAAGGAATATCTAAGCAAACTTGACATACACAAGCACATGGGCACTGACTGGGATGCACGCTGAGTGTTGAAGGAGCTGGCCAATGCATGCTGGGGACCAACCTGCTCAAAAGCAGCTTTGTAGGGAAGGTCGTAGAGGTCCCAGTGGCGAACAAGTTGACCATGAGCGAGCAATGTGCCCTTTCAGCAAAGAGGGCCAATCATATCCTGGGCAGTATTAGGAGGAGCGTTTCCAGCAGGTCAAGGGCGATGATCCTTCCCCTCTTTTCAGCCCTGGTGAGGCCATACCTGGGGTGTTGTGTCCAGTTTTGGGCTCCCCAGTACAAGAGAGATACAGAATTACTGGAGCAAGTCGAGTGAAGGGCTACTAAGACAGCGCATCTTTCACATGAGGAAATGCTGAGAGAGCTGGGACTGTTTAGGCTGGAGAAGAGAAGGCTTGGGGTGTGAGCAGAAAAAGCCTTATAAAGGTGTTTAAGTACCTGATGTTGGGGTATAAAGAAGATGGAACCAGGCTCTTTTCAGTGGTGCCCAGTGACAGGATGAGGGGCCATGGGCACAAACTGAAACACAAGGAATTCTGTCAGAACATAAGGAAAAGTTTTTTTCTTTTTTTTTCTGTGAGGGTAGCAGAACACTGGATCAGGTTGCCCAGAGAGGTTGTGGAATCTCTAACCTTGGAGATATTCAAAAGCTATCTGGACAGGTTCCTAGACCACCTTTTCAAGTTGGCTGTGCTTTAGCAAGGGGGTTGGGCTAGACAACCACTAAGGGTCCCTTCCAACTTCAACCATTCTGTGATTCTGTGTTACTTTTGAAAGCATACAGGATCATGAAGCAGACTCCATCTGAGAAATATGGCATTATGTACCAGTGTAGTTATTGAAATTAATATTATGAACCCTTATAATCTGAACCTAAGCAGCTTTCTCCTTTCCAAATGCCTATAAGTAGATGTATGGATATGTTAATAGATGAGCTGAATCATGAAAACAGACCTTAAGTAGACAAACGGACAGCAACAGGTGACAGCTGACTTTGAATTTGAGTGTGAGACTTTCAAGAGATAAGGCATAGAGAGGGAAGAGTAAAACTGCCCCCAAAACAGCAGTTTCAATACATGAAAAATCTTCCCACCTCTCAATTTGTTTTCATTCTGCTGAATAAAAATGAAACATGGAGCAGAGAAAAAGAAATAGATGCATCTAAGAGATGCTTGTTTTTTTCTGCCTTAAATCATTAAAAAGGGTACCATGAATGCCACTGAGAATGGATAACTGCTATTAGTACTTCCCCCTTTTCTCTAGCTTCCCATAATTTCAACCTGTAGAAATATATTTAAAGTATCTTCTCTTTTGCCTTCACCTACTAGTTAATCCCCAATACACAAAACCTTTTTTACTTTGGCATTTGCCAATATTGAGTGCATTTTATCTGGTATCCTAGTATAAGTGTTTTTGTTTTAAGAAATTGACTTTTCATATACATTCTGTACCTTTAGGTTCTCCAAAATATCTTCATTCTTTTATCTTATCCCATTGTAGCTGCTGATCTCATTGCCGGCGTCAGCGTTCATTTTCTATGGATTACTATTTCTGTATTGCATATAACAAACTTAGCCTAACCTACTCATCCATTCACTGGATTTCACGTACAAGTGTGTTTACTTATATGCTTAGAAAGTTGCCTTCCCTCATAGCAAATGTTATGCCTGCTGTTTTTCTACATGGTTTTAAGTTTTCTGCACATCATGCTGTATCTCTTATTAAGCTCCTTCATTTACAAGGTGTTTTTCTTCTGCCAGGAATATGATTATAAGTTGTGTTTGTAATTGGGAAGGATAGCTCATTACACTTGCTAAGTGGAACAGTGACTATGACCCATAGTTTCTATATTTTCAGAACTATCCGTTCTATGGAGAGGGTGATTTGTTATACACAGACTGGAGACTTCACATCAAATGAGAAGGCTTGGGATTACCAGAGAAGTTACCTAGTAATTCTTCAGTGAGCACTTTAATTTTTTAGATACAAAGGTCAACCTGAGCAAGTATTATCTTTTGGGGTGGAAAGATGGATAGGCTTTAATCTCATGAAAATTCAGAGAGGAAATATTTCACTATCCTTAGGAGCCATACGATGTATTATGTTGTATCCATTTAAAGAGTTCTTTTTCTTTCCTGTAATTCTGTAGCATGTAAAGGAGCTGCAAAATAATATTTTGATGAATACCAATATGCCAAAAGATCTACATCTCCAAAGCACCAAGATACTCATAAACTTTGCCCCACTACGACAAAAAGTCTTAGCAAAAAAAATGGAAGGGAATGTTGGAAATATTTTATTTTTTAATTTCAAACCATTCTATTTTAAAATGACAAGAAAGAAAAAAAATCAGACAAAGAATTAAAAACTCTGAAAGCAAAATCAGATTGTTAAATTCCTAGTACTGTAGAACAGTGTGGTCAAATCAATATGGAATTTTAATGCTATTGTTTCAATGGATTTTTTTTTTAATCTGTTATAATTCCAGTGAACTCAGTTTCCCCTCATATATTTTGTGTTCACAGCTTAACTTAAAAATCTATGATTCAATTACTCAGGTCCAGTAGAATATATTCCAGACTTCTCTGGAGAAAGAAAGTATAGTTATTACTCCACAGATGCAGATTTTTTTAATATAATAAATTCAAATTTTAATAAATTCTGGTAGAATCTGCAGAGAGTTTTGATCCCTTTGTCAATCGCCTGTTCTTCTATTGTCTTGCATCTTGGGAACTCACCATAGGTTTCAATCTTTATTAATCTATTATTGTGCATAAGAGAAAGGAGGAAAATATGACTTCTTGCATGCTTATTTTTGCAGCTCTCGCAAAGACTTGTGTGGAAAAAATGAGTATTCAGCAAAGTAGTAATTGTAAACTAAGGATATTTTGCATGAACCAAACATGCATTAGTGTGATCTGAGATAGTAAAGACTCTCAATTTCTCCTCCTTAAGATATGGGTGAAAGAGGCTTTAAGATGCACCTAACTGTCTAATATTTTACCAGAAATAGCATATGTAATATTCAAGACTCAGATAACAGTTGAAAAATACCTTAGAGATTAGCAGATCGTATCTACATATATAATTGGTAAACAGCTTCATGCAGCTAAACTTCAAATTAGGCTGAAGTTGACTGACTTTGCTGTGGTTTACTCCTTTTCATGAAGATAAATCTGTGAGTGTATCTTCTTGGCTAATTATGCTTACAAGGATGGGTCTGGGAACTACATCAAAAAGCAGCATGCCTCATATCTTAACCATGAACAGCTGGAAAGCAGGTGTGAAATCATCTGGTTTCCTTTTGCTATGCTGAAGGTCTACATTAACTTTCATCAAAGAAAAAAAAAAGTCTGTGCTTCACTGCACAGCTTTATGAACAGAAATTCCATGCAGTTTGCATAGTATTTAAATTTGCTACATTCATATAAGCATTCATCAAGTAGCACAAGAAGTTTTCCTGTCTGCATTTTACAGATGATTAACTAAAAACTTATATGCACATATTTTTTAATGTTGTATCACGTAATTTAATATTTTTTAATGTGTAAAAGGAGTGATTTCACAATTTCGAGTTTAGAACATGTGGTCCAATGAGTAATAATGTTATAAATTAAGTAACTCATAGGATATGTGCTGTAAGAGAGAAATGGTTATGGATGAGGATAAAGTAGTACTTCTGGATAGGCTTGCTTATCTTTTTTTCTTATTTTTTTTCTGTTCTAAATAATCCTATGAGATTCTCACAAGTTTCTAATATTTTTGTTTGTTTGTAGGATGGGGGAGAGGAGGGGAAGACTTTATATATAAGTTCTGGTGTCTGCCTGATGATCATTTTTTTTGTTGAAAATGTTAGAAAAGACTTATCCACTTTGAACAGGAACAACTTTCTACAATTCATAGTATGTTCAGATAAATATGTGATTCAACCATCTGGAATAGTTCATCTTTAAAATCAACTGATTCAGCTTCTTTTGAATGGAATTTCTACTTTTCACACTTTCAAAAAACTGCTAAATGTTATAGAAACTGAACAGAAACATTTAAGAATCATTCAGAGCAATTTACATAAACAATTAGATTGGGTGAGCTCCACTGCTTCCCCAATCCCATTGACTGTTTTGACAACACATCCCAGTTCTATCATTTGCCTAGAGTATTCTGGTGCCTGGAATTTCTGAGACATTCCCATGTGTATGGCATGTAAGGCACAGGATCTATCTGGGACCTGCATCCTTTTGGACTGGCACCTGGAGAATAGGTGAGATATCAAAGTGTGCCTAAAATGGCATGAGAAACCAAAATTTCAGTAGCTGAATTGCATCCTGGACGCTCACTGACTGTAACTGCTATCTGGTCACCTAATGTTCAATTCAACTGCCTACATGCAATAGTCTTGTGCCATTTGAAATGACCTAAAATATGTATCCAAGACTTTTGCACAAAGCTGCTGGATAAGACATAGGAGCTGTAAGAAGTCCTAACCCTTCTGGATGAAGAACTAGAAGCTAGGCTTGATAGTGCTGAGCATCTCAAATGGTACTACACATGTGACTGTACCTTCTATCAAGCCTGTAAATCACCTATATTTAGACATTAACATGTAAGAGTCTACAACCTTGCACTGGAACATCCACCCTGAGGGCTGAACTAGTAAGAACTCATTCTGTCAGTCCTCCTTCCCCAAACAAATTAAAACTAATATTGGATGCTCTTGCTAACTTGAAAGAAATGAGGCTGTTTCCTCATGTCTGATCTGGATGAGATTTCAGTTCCTAGCTGATCAAGCTGTGTATAGGTCTATTGT
The DNA here is from genome assembly GCF_036370855.1 of Dromaius novaehollandiae. NCBI lineage: Eukaryota > Metazoa > Chordata > Aves > Casuariiformes > Dromaiidae > Dromaius > Dromaius novaehollandiae. Next base: position 171,401,253 of record NC_088098.1, on the reverse strand, counting down.
CATTAAACATGTCTCAACAGTGTTATGATCCCCTTCTGGAAAACTTAATAGCACGATCTAAGATCATAGTAGTTATCAAGGAGCCATCAGCCTTGGACTCCACAGAAAGACATTGTTTATCACTGCCTATCAGGTTATAAATTAAATTAACCTGCCTGTGAAGACTTTCAAAGTTCATGTTTAAGCAAACTGCAGCTGCAGTAAAAATAAAGCTTAGTGATTGATATACCACCACAGCGAGGAGAATAAGCGAATCTCACTTCTGGGGAGAGAAAGCTCAAATCACTGCTGCATTGGTTTAGTTTCACAGTAGATGTCGTTCACTTAGAATCCACAGGGTGACTTTTATAAAAAAGTGAAGAAACACTGGTGAAACACTCCTAATCAAAATGACTTTCAAAAGTACCCTCTATAACTTTGATTATGTACTATTGCATGGCTGAAGAATATTCCTTTGCACATTAAACCATTTTGTACGTCATTGTTTTTCCCCATTTTTCTGTTCTTTAGGAAAAGATTTGAGGAATACACTAGACATGATGATTTTGGTATTAATTTATTGCATTTCCTTTTTCTTTAAATTGAATACAGACTTATCCATATCTTTAGACAAAATATAAAAAGATTTCCTTGGGAGTTCCTTTTGTTCAGGTACATCAAATCCATAACTGCTGTATGTGTCTTGGCAATACTCCAGCATGGCAAAGATTATGTTTCAGAGACAGTTGTAGGCAATATCAGCTGTCAAGAAAGATTTATAATCAAGTTCCAAAATGAAGCAAGACTGCATAGTTTCTTCTATCTTTCTGAGAACCTGTATAAGGATCTATTCACCTTTTCTCACCTCCAACCTACTGTAGCCTTTTTATTCCTGCTTCTATCACAGACTCCCACATCTCCAGATTAGGACACAGGTTGAAAGAAAGGTTGGCTTCCATGAAAGAAAAGTTGGCTGTCTTTTGCAATTGTCTAACAAAAAAAAAAAAAAAAAAAAAAAAAGTAAGACCCTATTTGGTTACCATGGAGTACTGTTGGACAGTAATTTAATGAGGCTTTTAGACAACCTAGTGTCTAATGATGATTAGTTATCTTTATACTTGACTATATCTCAGATGGTATAGGAGTTGAAAAACTAAATGTATTTACAATAGTAAAAACAAAATGCACAAGTTAAATATAAACAGTTTAGAATAATATGTAACAACGTAGGGTGGCTATCACATCGTTTGTTCAGCATCAGATAGAAGGGATAGAACTAAAGTAAAACTTATTCACTGAATCAGAAGTCAAAAACAGTTTGGGCTCCATTATTGCCACTCTAATGTTGACACATGTTGGTTCCACTTGTAACTTCTCTTCACCATTTGTAAGGTAGCCCAATCAATTTTTTCAATGTTTGATTTCAAGAAAAGACAGATGGCACAGCTTGCCAATGCCGTTGAGTCACTGGACTTTTAAGCAGGTTGTGGCTAAAGCTTGCAAGTGATTTAGAAGCATAGCTTCCAGCAAAAGTCCACCTGATTTTTAATCTTAATATATACACCTTTCAAGAAGCATCCACAAAAAAGTCCAGCTATCGTCCAAATTCTGAAATGGCCACAAGGAGAGAGCTTGGATTCAAAGTGCGCCCTGGATTCTACCCTGTCCAGGGATGTGTGGAAATTAAGGTGTCCAGAGGATCGCATGATCTCTACAAAAACACCAGATGAGGGCACAGAAGGAACAGATCGTTTCTAGGCTAATTAACGCACAAACTCGATACAGTATGATCTAATCATACAAGGCTCAGATTTCAGAAAAGGTGGGGAATTTTTCCACTCTTAATGCACATAGAATTAACACCAATGCACGGACAGAACATAAAAGCGAACAAAAGTTTTGAAACAGTAATTTTCCTAAAGCTTTTCCTTTTGTTCCAAACTTATGTCTAAAAATTATTTTATAAAAACTTTGGAAAAAGAAATTATATCAATTTGTGTGATTTCTTGCCTTTGTATTTTCTCTTTGTCTGTGGCATCTACATAATTAAACTTGAACTATAATCTAATAATGCATTTTCAAGAAGCAAATGCCTTACTTATCCTTTTTGTCATTGGGAGCAAAAGATGTAATTTTAATTATACTTTGCATGTATCTGCTGATAACAGGAAGGTAAATGAGGTGTACATAAAACCAATCTTTATGAAATCCCGGAGTCTGAACTCAACATTCCAGTATCATTTAATCTTGTTCTTTTAGGCTTTTCTAATTTAGAGCTTGTTTGCAGTACCTTCCACCTTTGTGTTTTTGTGATAATTTACTATCTCTCCTGATTTGCCATTATGGTCATAGAAATAACACTTCAATAAATCTAGCAACACTTTTACTTTTGGCATATTTCCTAAACTCTTTTATTTTTAGCATGGAAGAGGGAGACAGAGAAAGGAATGGAGCTAATACATTTCTTGATGCATCAATTAGCAGTTGCCTTTCTTGTCCCTGAAAGTACCAGAATAAAATAAGATTTTATGCCTTCTTTGGGCACTGTGCTTGTTGGCCCTTCTCTGAGAGCTATCAGCAAATTTTTGCTTCTAGCTCCAGGCCAAGAAACAGGTTTGGGGTGGGGGGAGGGGGGTTGTGTGTTTGTTTGCTTGTTTTCTTTTCTTTTCTTTTAACTGTTTGTAAATCTGGTCAGCCAGCTTGAAGAGATCCAGACTCAGCAGCTGGTAAATATCCGATAATATTCTTTCCATTAAAAACCAAGGGCGGAAGCAGATTTAGGAGAAAGCTCTGAGAGGGCTTGTGACCAGTGGAGATTCTTCAAATATCTGACAGAATGAAAAAAGAGGGGGAGTTTCAGCAAGAGTCTATAAACTTGTTGAAAAACAAAAGTCTGTGAACAGTTCTACCTAGACAGGATGCAGTTACCTTTCATCTAACAGGGCAAAATGTGCCTGTCAAGTGTTCATACAGATATGTGGGTTTGATGAAGTTTTTCAAGCAGAGCTGTTTGAGTAGTTTAATTAAAACGAAGAAAGTTATGGAAAACATGCTGAGCATTTCTAAGAGAGATCCTTATGCTGCACCATTCAGTCATTAAAGCTAGGAGGCAAAAGTCTTTGAGACAAATATCTGGAAAGGCACCTTTGGTCATTTGTGAGTACTTTTTACATGCAGTATTGCTGTTGCCATTTTCGTGCACTGTAGGCAGTAAGTACTAGTGAAGTGATGTTTGTTTATAAGAAGGCCAGAAACAGAGACAAAGAAAGAAAGAAAATCTGAAGAAAACAGTGCTACCGTTTGATCCAAGAATTAGCTGGTATTTCTCCTACTTGTCACCCTCTGGACTCATTCTGAAACTTTCGCAGCCTGAGCTCCTCAGATATGTAATCACCTCTCACCACATAGACCTAATGGATTGGTAATAGACCATTAAATCATAATGGATTTGAGGAAGATATTTTCTTTTTAGATGGAAATTATGTTTCATTGGGTAATGTTTCTTTATTTAAATCTGACACGTTAGCATCTGTAAATTACTTTTCAAATAGATGAACATGTTTCTGTTGATACAGTCAATGCCAATTAACATATTCTTATCACATACTGCTTCTGTCTAAAAAGGCTTCAATTGCACATGAAGATCCTAAATCATTTAAGATTTTTTTGATTTAAAATATAGAATAATAAAAAAACGCTGTGTAAATTAGAAAATATAAAATATTTGATTATTTTTGTATACAGTACAAAATAAATATTCCTTAAACTTAAAAAATATTACAGACTATTCAGTGAGATAGTACACCTGAGTCTTCAAGAGTTTTTAAAAGGTATTCTGAATTTTTATCCTATTCTATATTAACAAAAAATGGATAAATATCACTTAAGGGACTCTTCCAGGTATTCCTTGTTAAGAAGAAACCTTTAATTCAGCATTTAAAACAATTTACCTTCTTGAAATAGCATTTTACTATGGTGGCACACAGAGAGATCAATGACTTAAGGGCTCACACATTTGCTTAAAAAAATTATGTGAATATTTGCATTTTCAGTACAAAATCTCTGTTAAAACAAATATTCCACTTGTTAAAAGTCATCCAAGGATTAACCTGCTGTGGCAGACAGATGAGCGAACTTTTGCCTTAAACATTTCTTGGTACATAAGGTGCAAGCAAACCATAACCCCGAACAAGCCATCTGTTCCCGGCGGAAACAGGACTGAGCTGCTGCGACCCCCAAAGTGGTCTCCCTGCGACCACCCGGGACACACCAAGCCTGTGCCGAACCAGGACACGATCGGGCAGAGACTTTGGGACCTGGACTGTAAATTATTGCCGCTTAGCACAACTTCTATAAAACTTGCTTAGCATGAGTAGCTAAATTTGCTGAAGCCTTAGGCCGCACTCCCTAGTTCAGTGAGAAAGGGCTCCAGAGCTGGTGCAGACTGGAAAGATAAGGGAGTTACAAGCAGTCTGCATTCCTATGTGTCACACTCTGGGAGGGAGGATGTCAAAGCTTTGAAGCGAGGCCTGCTTGGGCGCCAGGACCCTGGGAAACAAAGCCTCCTCTCACTGCTGAAACAGTGTTAATGGGGGGGGGGGGGGGGGGAAGGGTCTGGATTATATCCTCTTCATCAGGACCTTGGGAGATAACACCTACTGTCACTGCTGGGGCAGTGCTAATTGCTGGAACAACACCTGTTGGTCAGGGCCCTGAGAGAGAAGGGCAGAACCCAAGGAATCAAAACACATCTGTCAGCAGAAACCGCAACAGTAAAGATAAGGGAGAAAAGAACAGCCTGCCTAGGAACAACAATGAGACCCAATAAGGAGCAGGAGACCCCAGACCTAAAATTTACTATTGGTCTGAACTACCGCGTGAGGGGTGGGAAACTTAATTTGAAAAAGCTATAATTGCCCAGGGATTTCTTTGTTTGGGGTCCCTCTTCGGAGGCACCCAACTTGAGCTGTAACTGCTGCACACATGTCATTACAATTTATTTATTTAGTTTGCCTTGATTTGGCTCTGAACTTTCCAGTGGGAACCTAGGGTCGTACCCTGCTCGAGTTGTAGTTACTGCACGCGCATCGCTAAAATTTACACCCAGGGTGAAGAGGACCAACGGGATGCTGGTGGATCCACGGGTGGTGATATCTCTTTGTCTCTCTCCCCCTCTCTCTCTCCTTCTCTCTCTCCCCTCCTCTCTCTCTTTCTCTCTCCTCCCCTTCGCCTTTCCCCACCTTTCCCCCCACACACACACACTTCGTGAAAAATAAAGTTAAAAGATTGTATGATATTTGACCGGTTTTAGCGTCTTAATCTCATCCTTGGGATCGTAATGAAACCCTCCCGATATTGGATCGGGACACATGCTCCCTGGTAGATACTGGGTTACTGACAGACATTTCAGGGCAAGTCCACTCTCAGTTTGCTCACACAGAGTAAGATAACCACTGGCCAGAGGAAGCCGGGGGATGTGAGACTCCACAGACCAAAACCACCTTCTTGTTTACAGGTTTGAGCTTCCAAAATTTTATTCACTGCTGAAGGAAACTGCTGTGGGCATCTCACTAAAGAAGGCCTTGACCATGTCCCTGCACCTTCTGAGAGCAACCTACTGAGAGGTCAGCTGTTACAAAAGCAAGAAAAAGTTTTACAAAAGTGGATTTACACCATATATTTTATAGAGAGGCAGAGTCCAGAGATTCAGACTTCTGGTGCTCCACAGCTATCATGCCATATGGATGCTGTGTTTCAGCACAAAGTGCATTGCACTAGAATACCCTTCATTGTATTGCCCTATCTCTTATTAGAGATGTAGCTGGATAAGTTAATAGTCATTTTTTTGGATATCTGAGGAGAAAGGTAGGATGCAAACCATGTAGCCTACATGAGCTGTGATATTGCTAACTTTACTCATCTGGATAGTTAGGGACATGAATTTATATTCTGACGATCATGATTCTTTAATTATTTCCCTGTGTTTATCCCAGATATATACAGCTGATTTTTTTTCTGAACTAATATATGCATTTCTGTATATATTAGTTACTGTAGGCTCCCTTTGTAACCAGTGGAAAGAGATATGTTTGTTAGATTCCATAAGAACATACTATATCTGTTCTCCAGGTAGACTTGCATACTAGGTCAGATCAATTGTACTTCAGAAACACTTATTTCTCTCGAATGACTATAACTGCTATCTGATTAGTCAGATAGAGACATCTCATTACACATGTCTAAAGTTTGGTGAGATGAATCTCACCCCAAATGAAAAATCTATGAAAATTTTAAATTCGTCTTTGCTTGTTTATTTCTGGTCCCAGGGTAGGAATTGCTAGAAACATTGTTTAGGAAGCTATCAAATAATTGCATAAATATATGCCTAGCTTGTAGATGCCCTATATATTAATTCAACAGGCTGTTGCTATTGCTATTTTAAGCCCTCTGCAGTAAATATGATACAGCTCTTCTGTATTCTTTTCCATGCATTTAATTATTTCCTGCAAAATTTTATGAAGCTTTCTGTAAGAAAGAGATGAAAAATCAATGCCTAGATGTTAACAAACATTTTACTTTAACATTTCCATCTCCACTTTCAATGTACTGTATCCAGAGATGCAACCAGAAAGAAATCAGATCATGTAGCTGTGATACACCTTTAACACAAGGGCAGACATTTCATTAACATAGAAGGAAAGAGAATATGGGGGAAAATAATGAATTTATGTGTCAGTTTTATGTGTCAGTCAGGCTACTGATATCAGCTTTTTTTAGTATATAATAACAGGCTCAACCCAGGGTGTTCTACACAGTGTTGAATTTCTGAAAGGGCCAGTTGCTTTTGCACAAATACAACCCTCAGGATATCTAAATGCAGGTGGTATCTTTCTCCTCAGTAAATGGCATTCTACATTATTGCTGATGTGTCCTTATCAAAACAAGGCAAAACTTTCAAAATATTGAATTAAATTAATTTTAAACCAACCTTTTGGAAAACAAAGTTAACAATTAATTAAAATTCATTTCAGTAGAGGTTAGTTTCAATTATATCTGCAGACTTCATTTTGTTGTACTCATTTTCCTAGATTGCCACCTTACTTCACAAGTAATTTAAAAATCACTGTCTTTTGAAGTCAACAGACCCAAAAGCATTCTATTATATAGGTGGGACTACTGACTAAAAAAAAAAAAAAAAAAAAAAAAAAAAAAAAAAGCTACCTTCAGTATCATTGATTCTTAGTCTGAAACCAGTCAGGAAATGTAGAAGATCAAAGCTTTAAAATTTGTTGGTTTTGATTATTCATCACCTAGAGAGTACATATTGATAATTTATAATTGTTATTTCACAAATTATGCATGCAAAAAAATGCAAAATAAGGAAAAAAATTGTCATTTACACCTTAGTACAAGAGGAAGTGGCACCAGTATAAGTTGTAAATTGTGTGACACAGGGCTCTTACATGTAGTGATGATTGCAATCAAATTGCCTATGAAGATTCTTCAGTCTCTTTTCACCTTAGTATATTGGTCTGCAAATTGTGATAATCCAGAAAATGCTTCAGGATGGCAATGTCTGTCATATACTAGGCAACTGGGAGTTGTAACGATTTCCACTTTTTTACTTCAGTCCACTAGTATGTGGGGCCCACAGTCTTCAGAATGAATTTACTTAGGCAGAACTATTTAAAAATACCCCAGTAATATGAAAAGAAAAAAATATATTGTATACATAAACTTTTCCATTGCGTATGTACATTACATGTATATTACATATACATAATGTACATTACACATATTTCAAAGGGAAAACAGGCTTTACTACAGAGAAAAGAACATTTAAAGATATTTCACAGTATTTTATTTACATCATAAATACCGTACTATTGCATTAAAATAAATATTCCTTTTCTCATGGCCAGTGGTTAAAATATACTTTATATCTGATCATTTATTTTCTACTTATTTAGTTTTCAATTTAACTGCAGCACATTAAAATATAGCACACAGTGTTGTAGAAGGCAGACAACAGGGGCTTAATTACATTGCCTAACTATAGACATTTAGTGTCATATGAGATTCTCTAGACTATCTGAGTAAAGGTATCCCACTGGTCCTATGTCATATCTGTCAGCCCCAAGCAGATATACCAGATATCAGGAGGAGTTTTAGATGACACTGGATGACACTGTGGAATCAGCTGAATTGAGCCCTAGTTACCTAAACTCCCATTGTACTCAGTGAAGAATAGGGAACTATCAGACAGATCAAATATCTAGTGAAATATCTAGTGAAATTTGGTACCCTCTGAAGTGTACAAGATTTTGGCCTAGGGCTGACAAATATGACCTATAAGAACCTGAACCTTTCTGAAGACATAGATGCCCAGATAGGGCATCTCAGATAACACTAGATGCCTGTGTTTAGGCAACTAAATAAGCTCCTTGCACTTCAGATATCCACATTCAGTCCTGTGATGATTCATCCTACCTTAAATGCCATTGTTATCTCTAGGATAGATGTTGTAAACATGTGTTTTTGATATATACAAAAGAGCTTGTATAAATAAAAAAGTATTTTTGCATAAGCTATAGCTGTTGTTTTTAAATGTGAAACAAAAAATTGAGCTTTATGCATATTTCCAGAAAAAAGGGTGATAGGTGTATTCATAGACTTTTAAGGTCAAATCTGACTGGAAAATATTTTGTCCCCTCAAAAAATGGAAGCCTTAAAAGTTTATCCACTGATTCCTAGAACTTCTTGCTGAGTAAAGACATATTTTACAGAAAAATATCCAATCTTGTTATTAATATTTCTATTTCTATTCCATTCCTTAACTTCCTTCAGTGTATTGCCTATTCTTTTGCAATTTTCAAACTCCAGGTTTAACATTTTACCATGTCATCTCTCAAATAGAAATCTTAATTATCAAAAACTTTTTTTCCCCTCCCTAAATGGCTGCTTGATATTATTATCCTTTAGACTATTGCTGACATTCTCTTTATCTAACGCCTGCTATAAGACATAAAGCAGAATGTGTCTAAAGTCAGCCTGTGTCAAGTTAATCTTTTTTTCAATATCATGCTAACAGCCCCTCTGCATCATGTCATCTTCTGACACTGTGAATGCATTAGTTCCAAGGTATACTCCAGTCCACCTTCTCTGCATATAGTTTATTTTATGTTTTCTCATGAACTGAGTAGCTTTGACAGATGTAAGGGCAGAGAAAAGATAGCATTTTCTGCACAAGCATGCTTGATTTATTTTTTGATATAGCAAGCGAAGATGAAAAGCCCAGCTGAGAAGATCAAGGTTCAGTATGAGATTGAGTTTCCAAAGGAGTAAGCATCATTTCCCACTAGAGTTCAGAGAGAAGCACGGAAATATAACAAGTTTGGCTAGGTCTGAAGTATTTCTCAGTCTGCTAGGAAACCCTAATCTAATCTGGATCAAGCTGCCCAGTTGAATTCAGGCTCTGATTCCCTGCAGTAGGTTTAATCAAACTCAAAAGCAGAGCAGGAGTGGTATTGATTAATAATGCTAGGGATTTAACCCATGAATCATTCTGTCATTTAGTACCAAATATTTTGAGGTCTCTTTCTCCTTAAAATGGACCCCCATTTTAATATGTATTACTTTTGTTTTGTTGCTAACATGACTGCATATGACAATGTAATTTTTCATGGTTATTGTGATATTCTTCTGTGCTGCTTGGTTAATGCCTGGCCAATACATTTACCTTTAAGCATGGCTATGAAATCTCAGTCAACTTGAATATTATTTATAATGTGCCAAAGCTGTATTAAATTGTGGAAAATAGAAAATGTTTTTTTTCTATATAAATGTAAGACAGGCTGTATTTTAAAGGTGCCGTTATAAGGGTCTCATGAGCAGTTTTGGGATAGAGAACATTGGTCACATTGTGTCCCATTTTCTCTTTTTGTTTCATTATTCTTGTGAGATACAGAACTCAAATTGGGCTCTGGAAAGTGTGGTAGTGCAGTTTTAGAACACCCCTGATAAAACAGCTTCCCAAATAATTTCACTTTTTTCTGTCAGTCAGCTATGCCACTGTTAAGCAAAATACAGTGCCTTAGGTGTTCTAAGATCTATCCTCCATAACAACTGGAAATTTCAAGTACGGAATCAAAATGCTATTAAACATTGCTTCCAAGGGTGCTTTTCTAAAGCTACATTTATTCAACAGGGTTTTTTTATCTTTTTTTTTTAACATATTTATGTTGTAAAGATGTTTTTTATCCCTCCGCTAAAATAATTTTATAGTAAATTCTTCAGTTCTGAAAATGAGATCATTTCTATATTTCTGTGTGTGTTGATGAGAGATCGGGGAGGCTGTGTATCCCTCCACTAACACTTTTCCTTCATCCTCCCATCCCAAAGCTGATGGCTCACACCTTCACCGCTCAGTGGAACAGCCCCGCTCCAGCCTGGGAGCAGTCTGTCAGACACAGCTGGTCAGACCACTGACCACCTGGGTCTGGCATGTGGGATCCGGATGCAAGGCAGATTTTGTGCATCTGTGGGGAAACACGGGCTCTGCTCACACTGCAGCTCCACGAGAACTGTTGATCTGCCAGGCAGTTGTGCCTCCTGAGCGCCGTAATGAGCTAAACCCACGCAACCACCAAGCCCCCCCATTCGCACCCAGGCAGGGTCCACCAGGCACCTTTTCCAGCAGCACGGCAGAAATAAGGGATGATCAAAAGCATTGATTAACACTGTAGTAGCTGAGCTATGCAGTAAGAATATTTAAACAATTTTATAATCAAAAGTTTGCAGGTAGCAGGTAAAAGTTGTTTGAAATAAGCAATATTACCCCTAAAATGGAACTGAAGAGCATTTTTCTGCCATTACTTTGATTGCTTTGCTTATTCTACTCCCACATGGCAAATAATGCATTTCAATGAATTTAAAAATCCTTTAATGAAACCTTTCTTTCACCTCTTAAGATAAGTGCCTTTTAGACTGTAAACTCTTCAGGGCAGGGGCTGTGTCATTTTATTGGATGTGGTTGTGGGGCTTTTAACATCATGAACCCCCTTTGGAAACTATGACTTTAATAAGTAATAATAATGCTGCCAAAATCCTTAAAATTGAGCTTTGCTGCAAAGTTTCCACTGCAAGGAAAATGATGGGTAAAACTTCCTCAGATGAATAACACAGAAAAGCATCAGAATAATTGTAATGGCTAAGTTCTGCTGGCTGCTGTGTAATGTAATGAAGTCAGCTCCTGCTGTGGCCAGATAAGTCAAGTATTACTTCATAGTATGCAGCTGGACTTATTTAGTCAGATTACAAAGCTCATAACAGTGCTACTCCCATCATGCCCATTTTCAACAGCACATTAAAAAAATAAATAAACACACAATATGCTAATGTAATTTTGGGATGATTTAGTAACAGCATGCAAAGTGTGCTCAGTTGCTATTGTACTCGGCAGAGGGATGCTTTATGTTGGCCAAAAAGCTGTGATCTACCAATCTTTATATTTCAGTTACCCAAGGTCAAAAGAAGAATCTTGTCAATTTATTTATTTTCTTCCTCTGCTCTTCAGACTTGCATGCCTAGAGGTATTAAATGTTTTTATGGTGTTCATAGTGCAACTTATGGTGCATAGTGCAAACTTTTTATGGTGTTCAGAGTGTTTCAGGTGCATTAGGAAGACTTAACTCATTTTAGCATACCTAGAGGCTTTGGGCACATTCATAATCAATGAATCTATACTACAGACATCTTAGGGCACAGCTTCTACTAAAGCAGTCCAAAAGCTCTCGTATGTGAGACTGAAGCTCAGAGTCACACACAGATCTCCTATTTACTTGTTCTTGCTATCATTCACGTTTATAGTTCTTTTAGTAATACAGCAATAAAGACAACAGACAAGAGAGAGTGTTAAGCAATGTTCACACTTAGCTAGAATGTAAAGATGTTTGTGTTTGGGGAGAATCCTTATTTTTTCCCCAACCATATTTAAAAATACACTGCGGGTCTTAGGTGGCAGTTATGTAGAGATCGCAAATGCCTGAGCTGAGCTGTCTAAGTATGCTGGCATGAAAACTAGGTATCTAAACTCCTATTACAGTCAGTGAGGGAATAACTCATTTTCTTTAACATGCGTTTTTAAGTTTGCGATAACTGCGGTATTCAAGGCACAGACATGCAGCTGACAGATATGATACAGACCATACAGGAGACCTACACCCTTCTGTTACCTGCTGGGATGCTCTATGACACCCAAATGGCTACAGAAAACCATGCTGAAGCAACTGAATCAGGGTTGCAGTGATTACAGTGGTATCTTTTAAGGAAACAACTTACATTAGATACTTAAGTTTTGAGATTGGAAACTCCCTTCTTGATTTTAAAGATATCACATTCCTTCCTCTCTCAGATAACTGGCTTGCTGATATGCTGATGGTGTCACATTTCATATTTGTTATTTCAATGAATAGCTCGTACATGCATGGAAAACTTATACCCAAATTGAATGGGTACTCACCCCTTCTGGTACTCCTTTTCCCCAGATAATTCAATCCATATGTTTTTAAAAGACCTTCAGTGGTAGATTTTTATTACTTTTGGTATGGCCATGTGTGTGTATGTACCTACAGTCATGTGCAGGTGTGCACATACACACTGTTTTATCTTTCCAATGCATTTATGAATGCAGAATGGTGTCTTTCAGTATATGATTTGTTTTCAGGTAGGTACATGCAGGTCTATCAAAAGTAAGCATTACTCTTGACATCTGGGGAAAACTTTTCTCTCAGGCAGAAAGAATTTAGCATTAAGTGGTTCCCTTAGTGGAGCTCGGGGCAAAAGTTTAGCATCTCTCTCTAGTATCAAAAATATATGGAAAGCGTTATGAAACCATACACCTAGAAAAAAAAAAGACTTCTGACTATTTGTTATAATTATTACGTAAATTGATAGAAATGAAACAACAAACTAGTAAATTCTCAGAAATAAAAAAGAAATCAGTGAAGCTTTGAAGAAAAGGCCCTCACTAAGGTAGGAATAAAGATGAATTTGAAAACAGATATGTTTACTCCTGCTTTCCCTAATGCATCTGCATATCTAAACAACTTCTGTCTTTTCTGACATTTTTTTTTTATTCATCTGAGGAACATCTTTCAACAATATGGTAGCAAACCATCTTTTTTTTTTCTGAATCCCCACTGTCGAGGAGAGTACATACTGATCTTGTCAAGAAACAGCCAGTCTGGGGTATGTGGCAGATCGTCAGAAAGTTAACAATAAACAAATTAAAGTTTTGGAGGCTCAGGAACTCTGTGATTAGACAATGGATATGTCGGGGGTTGAAACTGAACTTTGGGGTTGAATTTTGACCTAAGTTTTAAGCACTTCAGGTAGAATTCAGTTAATTCCTACTTGTCAGCACGGGACTCAAAGAGGTGCCTGCAAGTACCTATGAATAGGTCTCCTACAGGGAACCTGAGATCTTCTGAAGCAGCACCGGTGGACTTAAAAGAAAACCTAGAACACTGTAAAAAATGCTAAATAGTTATTTCCCAGCAGCCAAATCTCACCCTCACAAACATACCCTACCGTTACAATGAACTGAATCCCCTGTTTTTCCATCCTGTTGAGATGTTATTTAGATTCAGTGTATTTGGATAGACTATTTTGTTAATGGTTATTAGGAAAGATTCAGGTTATTTTCTCATTTAGTATACATCATAATCTGTCAACATCTATCTTGTAAACTGACTTAATTTATTACTATGTACTCCGTGTACAAAATGTATATTTTAAGACAATCACTGATTCTATTAGCAATGAAGAATAAGGTTTCCATGTACTGAATCAGCAAATAGCATTTCACTAGAAAGATTCTACTATAAAGAAAAGAATTGGTTTGAAGGCATTATTAATGTTCCAATATATGCTTACTATCATTAATTCTTTGAAGGAAGATTAATGTTTCTTATGGAAAATGTGGACATGTAGTTCTATTAAAAGTCTAGTGAATTCAATGTAAACACTCCCATTAAAATCAGTAGGCTCTATATCAAGTATTTGTAGCTCAGGGTGAAAAGTCTTATAATTGATGTTTGTTATGACTGATAATGCAATGAGTATCTCTCAGTACATTTCTTATGTAACCAATTGTTGAGTATTTCAATGCAGCTATAAGGAAGGTTTAATATTTTTGCAATACTGGTGACACATGTCCATAGTACCTTTTATTCATAGGAAGAGCATATAGCATGTCAGGATCGTCAACTTTTCTCATCACACCAAAAGATTTCTATAGCAGCTGCTAACTTTCTGATAGCTCCCCCTGTTACAGTAACCACATCTTTCAATGATTTCTTTTCACTGTTGATCCTTTATGAAATTGTTGAAAGACTCCTCATATACTCAACAGCTGAAATACATGAAAAAATAAAGTTCTGTTAACTCTCTGCTGGTCAGAAAATTCAGTCTCCAAAAATGCTTTTACAAATTCCACAGAAAAGTGTTTGCTAACACAAACTGCCTCTGCCACATGAGAAGGGAAAGACACAAAAAAGTAAGATTTGATTTTTTTTTCTTTTTTGTACCTTTCTTATTCAGGATTACAGCATGTGTAGATTTCACAGAGCAAAATATTACTCCCAAATAATTTTATACTCAGATTTAAGTAACTTTTTTTTTCGTTTGCTTCCTCTAAAAAACCTTATAGCAAAGAGGAGAAAGTCGAGTAAGAATAAGCAAGTAAAAATGTTGAGTACTCTTTTATAAAAATTTAGATTTGAGATGAAGCTGAATACCTACAGCTTTAAATTTTATGGACATTCAGCAACATAGAAGTAAATCTGATTACAAGTTCCTTTCTTCAGGGGCTGACTGCTCTTGTGACAGAGATAGTACAGTGCGTTGAGGCACTACTGAGCCTTTGGGAAACTGAGTGTCCAGGACACGTAAAAACATAGATAGTATCTGCTTGTAGAAATGGTAGTATTGATAAGATATACACTTATATCACTTGAGCTAAAAGGAGAAAATCCTTTAATCTGAAGATGTTATAGGCTTTTTTTCTTTGTGCAGTTTGCTAATGAAAGAGCAAAAAAAGTGCTAAATGGTTTAAATAGTGTTTTTCACCTGCATGTGTAAGTTCATTCACAAAGTTGTCTGAGGAAGATAGAGAGAGAAAAGGAGAGGGGAAAGGAGAGGAAAGGAGAGGAAGGGAAGAAAAGTGGGGGGATGGGATGTCTAAAATTTTTTAATACAATGTGAATAAGATTAAAGATTGAGTCAAAAAAAATCAGCAAATGAATTTCTACAAAAGAAAATATCTTAGAAACCCTGGAGGCACCATTCTAGATATTGATGGTACATGACATAAAGAGATAAAGAAAAAAATAATTGCTACAAAGACAAATGCTTTAATGCT
This sequence comes from Dromaius novaehollandiae, assembly GCF_036370855.1. Taxonomy (NCBI): domain Eukaryota; kingdom Metazoa; phylum Chordata; class Aves; order Casuariiformes; family Dromaiidae; genus Dromaius; species Dromaius novaehollandiae. Next base: position 171,385,853 of record NC_088098.1, on the reverse strand, counting down.
AAATGGAATTGATTTATCTATGGTTGGCTAACATACATCTTGACATTGAAGGTTATAATTAGACGAAAGAAAGAAATTTAGGAAAGAATGTAGACAAAGAAGTGCTTATAACTCACTCAATAAGCACAAAAATGTGTCATGTAATTAAAGCATGAGAGATTAAAGTTGCCTTAGATATGAATCCATATAAGTCATCTAACCTAAATGATGAAAATCAGATACTAATTTTTATGCATTCTGTGTCAAAAAAGCAGATGATTCTCCTTATCAGTCAATGGAACAATTTTAAATAGGTGAAACAAATGTGAGTAAATGCTGTGCAGTTTTTAGAGGCTTTTAAAAATATTTAATTAAAAAAGAAACTTTTATATTCTGTAAAAGAGAAAAAAAATTCTGAAATACACATTTGTGAAAAACAGACAAATATAACTTTTAGAGAAAGGAAGAACATTATTTTATGCTACTGTAATAACATATCAGGTGGTGATATGTTAGTAATAAAACATCTAGGTGGCTTTTAACAATGTGGTCAAAAGAGACTCATTACATCATTTTTTAAACAATGGCTTTTTATTTAACTCAGATAATTGCAAAGTTGGGAAGATAAGTAACAACATTGTTAAATCACTTATTTGATGAAAAATAACATCTCAGATTTTTTAGAAGAAAGGAATTCTGCATAAAAATGAGTTTGTTTTCAAGCAGAAGTATATTTCAGAGTTATTATCTTTACTATTATACAAAATGTTTTACACTTCCGTAAAGCAAACACTAGAGTAATATTCCTCTTCTGTATAGACCTCTTTAAGCTATTTATTCCCATTTGTTACTAGATCTATTTAAACAAGTGTATTCACATGGAGTTTAAGCACAGTATAAAATTTAACCAACTATGTACAGAGAAAAGGTCATGCAGAACTGGAAAAAAAGCACAATGTTGCTTTTCTCCCACATTCTTTAACACTTATGGCAATTCTTCAGACTTCTAGTAGATGATTTAGCTATGAAGCTTTTCTTTTTTTCTTTTTTTCTTTTTTTTTTTTCTTTTGCATTTTGTGTCTTTTTGACTCTGAATAGGCTAGGTGCTCTTCTGATGGTTATTATTTGGGTCTTCCCTTTTTGTGGACGTAAGTTTTTTTGTTTGTTTGTTTGTTTGTTTAGATGGGATATGTGTTCGCAAGGAAAAAGGAGTTATAAAATTGCATTATCCATCAGCCTGTCTGTCTGTCACGACGACTTGTGAGCCCATCAGTCATTTGCAGTTAAATTTCACAAGAGAGCTGCAAACCTCAAAGACATGACATTCCTGCAAGTTTTGTGACAACTGCTAGCTGAGCATGAGTAAAAAAGTAGTTTTAACTCAGCTTTCTTACCAGACAGGCAGCAGTTGGATAGCCAGACAGCACCTTCTCTTTACTGTGCACCCAGTACAAACACATCTCCAAACTATTCACAGCATATATTGCCATTTGTTACAAAAGGCAGGAGATACAGAAAGGAGAAACATTTTGTGTGTGAAGGAAAGTGGAGTGAGGATTGGCAAATCAAAAGCAAGGCAGAAATTTACAGGGCATTGTTTTTTGTTTGTTCGATTGCTACTCAGTGTTATTAAAAGTGGGCTACATCTTGATATCTATGCAAGAATCAAGGGTCCAATGCACTAAAAATGGTGTATATCTTCGTCTTGTAAACACATTGATAAATTTCCTTAAAAATGATAGCCTCAAAATGAATATTATAGATTTTCCTGTTAAGAGTGTCACAAAAGGATATATGTCTGATCCTGTGTAACTTCTTACTAAGTCAGGACCTAACAAGAAAATGTTGTTGTAGTGTAAAACTCCCAATGGTGCTCAGGGTAGAATTATTATTTTGGTCAGTTTTATTTCAGCCAGCTACGAGACAAGAGCTGATTCCATTCCTGTGATCAGCTTTGCAGCAACAAGATCTTTATTCTAATATTTCTCTCTTAAAATTAATAAATTTCAGTAGTCCTCTGTAGACCCCCTTCAAATTCTGAGACAAACTAAATTATTTCTATAGCACCCATAAGAACCCATACTTGCAAGAGCTGAGTCTGTATCTAAAAGAATAAATAATTTGCTGGGAAGAAAGGGAAGAAGAGAGCACCGAATGGGAAAATTCAACCAAGTGTATGTTTGTGCAGATAAAAGTCAATTACTCTCCCTAGGTGATAAAGCTCTCTAAGAGTCAAGCTTCTTTTTCTTCAATTTCTGTCAGCTTTCCCTTCTGCTTAATTTTATCATATTTATTTTCCGTGACTAGCAAAATGCTGATATATGTGGATACCTCTTGCTGATCTGCAGGAGACATTTTTGCTGGTGCAGTCCTGAATCTCTGCTACAGTTCATTATACGCTTTTTTTCTCTGCCTCCGTTCCTTCTACATCATCAGATGATTCATTCTGTCCACTTTAGGCCTGACCTTCGTGTGCCTCACTTGTGATTTTATCTTTGCCAGTGATGAGTAAAAGTATGTCACTCAGAGTATGTCTAGAGTTCATTCAGCTCTGTCACTGACTTGTGAATTTTTGCTACCATTGCCAACAGTCCAGTACTGAATGTTGGCTATATTTCAGGAGGACCAGGTCAATCTCTGGGTCCAGAGAGCTACGGAGGACAATGCAGCGGTGACAATTATCAGAAGCTGAAATGTCTCAAGGAAAGGTGTAAGAACATCTATGACAATGCTGAGAAGATGTTGGGAACCAATACCCATTGGTGAAAGGAGAGGCACAATGTGTATTGTGAGTAAACAGAGGAGCTGATCTGAGAACCGTTGCCATTCTCATCGAGCCCAGCAAAGTGCTGGACGCAAGGCTTGCTGGAGGCCCTAAAAACAGAGCACTTAGGGAATGAAAAGCTAAGACCTCAGAGTGCTCTGTTTCAGCTTTCCAGAAGCTAGTTGGTATTTTGGAAAGAATTTTCCCATGGAAATTGTGAAAAAATCCCAATGACACTGCTTTCTGCAATGAGCCCAAGGTGCTTTTCCTTGACTCTTTCTCTGCAATTTACATTACCCTGCCATTATGCACGGCAAGAAACAGTCAACAAAATTTGTATGTGCCTATAAACTTCTGAAAAAAACGGCTCCAAACAACTGCATTGCAAATATATATGAGAAGAAGATGACAACTCACACAGCACAGATGTTACTCCTGCTTTTAATGCACTGCTGGAAGACACTTAGATACAACAGCAGTGAGCACTGTATTAAACCTTGCGTGGGATGGAACCAGAATATTCTCAAATGGAGTGCAATCCTCTTCAGCAATGCAAGAGAAAACCCATGCTTCATCTAACCTCCCGTAAAGCCCTTAAAATAGAACCGAAGTGGAGCTTGAATGATATACACAAAAGTGTTCTGGCCCACTCTACAAGACTAAATTTCACCCATGGTGAATCATTGATAACTTTAGCCTGCTGTCTTTCTTTGTGAAGTGACTGATAATTTCTTCATAGCTCTTCCGCTTGTAAATTGAAGTGCTTCTTACTCGCTAATGTAAATAGCAAAATCATAATCAGGTCATGTGTTTCCACATAAAAGTGTACATTTTTACTTGGCTATTTTTTACTTTATCACATAGCTGAAAAGAAAAAAAAAGATCTTGCATTCAGTACCCTCATGACCTCTTAATATATTTTCTTTTATTCTGATGCTGATTTTCATTGCTTTTTTACTCTAGTTCCTATTAAAAAAAATAGATAAAGAAGAAAACAAGAAAAAAAAGCATCTATAGCTCCGGCTTTGGGGATTTTGACAACCTTGACAAATCATAATGACAAAAAATGTATTCAATTGTCATGCTGAAGTCTTCACAAGGAATAAGAGAGAAAATTCCACAGGAATGGGCCTATTGATTTCTTTGTTCTTTCACCTGTCTTCATACAACAGAATGTTAAGGATCAGATACAAAGATAAGTGTTCAAAAAAACATTTTCTTAGTGGTCATTAATGGATGACGAGATTCCATCCTTCATTTTCTCGTCCATTTTTGCTTTCCCTGGTTCTAACTAATGGGGTGGTCTGTAAATCAGAAACCTTTTAACCACCAATTCAACATTAAGTTATGCTACTGTTTTCAATAACATAATCACACTGAAAAATTGGAAATAGACTGGCTTGAAATTGAACAATAGTGAGGCTGTACCCAGACATATCAGGGTCTTGTTATTCCCATTTTGAGTATTTGTCTGTGATTTGAAACATCAAAACTGATCATTTTTAATTCCTTTAGCATAACTGGTACCTTTACAACTGCTAAAGATATCAAAATCCCAGTGAATTTTCACAAGAACCACAAAGAAGAGAGTTAGTATTTGAGCAAACATTGTACGAGGTTGTAATAGGAAGAATGTCCATAATTTGACTTACGTTAGTGACAGTTTTGACGGTTTCATACCATATTTACTACTAAAAGGAAACCAAAGGAGTACTTCATATTCATCTTTGCCTGGATTTCTTATGTATATTCATTTATTCCCATATTATTGTCAATTGCTTAAAATATTACTATTTTTATTATTACTAGGCCTATTAATAAAACTAATAAAAAGAAAGCAAGACTCAGGTTGGAATAGGATTCATCTAAATTATTTTTTAACATGTAAAGGGTGTTTAGCACTCCATTCAGTTGTCCACACAGAGATGCCTCCTGTAGTTTTAGACATTCTTGGGTAATCTACCTGGGCTTCAGGTCCTGCTGCAAATGGGCATGGGGCACCTCTGTACCCTGTTTGGTATCTGAAAACCTTGTCTCAGATAACGTGTTGCATCTCAAATGCAAACAGATGCTTATGGTTCAGCAACTGAAGACCACCTTCAAATGCAGATGTGCGAAACCCTTCCAAGGGTGTTGCTGTATGTCTGCCTTCACCAGCACTTTGAAGAACTGCATTTTGCATGGAAGGAGCTGATGTGCTTGTAAAAGTCCCTGTCTGTCAAGAGATAGGAAATGTGCAGAGTAGGGTAAAAGAGCCAGATGTGGTCCATAACCGCAAGCCTGCTGCTGCTTTTGAACTATTTCTCTTGTACAATTTTTAGCAGCAGGCCAAAGGATGCCTTCATTAAAGTTATCTTGATTGTTGACAAGGAGAAAGTATAAAGCTAATGTAAACATTAGTCTCTCTTTTTTACTCACCATATTGTTTAATGTCCACCACCATAAAAACTCTCTCTTGATATGAAAAAAATTACTTCTCCCCTCTGTATGTGTATCACTAGAGAAGCAATAAAAGGTACAGCTAAAAAGTGTATTAAAAACTCATCAACAACTGATTAAATTTATACACATAATAAACAAAACCTTGAATAATGTATGATCATTTCTGAATGATATAAATAGATTTATGGCTACATTTGCTTTCCCCCCCCCCCCCCCCCCCCCAGGAATTATGTATATTAGAATGATCCAGCTGATGAAACAATATTATTAAGCAATGAATATATTCATAAAATTTGAAGTAGAGACACAAAACAATTATGATATCCTAAAGGCACCAAATAATATAAATTATGTTTTTCCTTTCCAGGGAAAGCAAAAGATTTCAAATTAAATTGTTGTATTACAATGAGAAGTAAATGCATTATATTTTCAATAAAAAAAGTAATCTATAAACTCAAACGATTTATTCAAAAATATTTTCAATGTCTTCTGCTTTTTTTTCACTTCTGGTTTTTCGCAAAACACCTAAAAAACCTTGTAGTTCACATTTCTGAAAAGAGCAAAATGGACTCTGGATATATTAAACATAATTATCCAAAGTATTCTTGCTGACATATATATCCTTGAGATGTGTGTGTATATATATCTTTATATGTATATACATATGCATATCCCAATAATTCTAATGATAATTTGAATATACATATTAGAAAGAAGACTTCATTTCTTATTATTCTTCTTTTTGATTATCTTAATATTCATGAATGTGAGAACTTTTGTTGAGAGCTAAGTGTTTATTCTGAAGGATATTTGGGATCTATCAAACTAGAAATTGAATATTTATTCAGTTGTCATTGTGTATTCCAGTAAAAAGAAAGGTAGCTTAGAAGTCTGCTCATTTTTGTTTCATTGGAAATAGAAAGATACTAATGGAACACACATTAAAAATATTTTTATGAAGTTCTCACCTAACTCCCCCCTCCCAGTAGCAGTTCCCTCCCGCTGCCCCTGCCCCTCACCCCCCATCAGCTCCCTCCTGACCAAAATGAAGGGCAAAAGGTGGATATTATCTGGCTGGCTAACTGCTGGATTCATCATTCATCTCAGGTAGCTAAAACAGGCTATCTTTATGCAATTAACAAACAGAAAATAAAAAATCCCAAGCAGTTAAGTAGTCCCAGATAACAGTGGAAAGGAAACAGTACAAAGTCATTCATCCTGATATACCTGGAGGAACAAAATCAGTATTGCACAGTGTAACATAGGCTGAATACTAGAATCGTTCATGTTTACTGACAAAGTTCTTTACAAAATACATCTTTTTCATCTGAGTGCCTGGAAGTTAAACAAAACCCAAAGAACAGACTGAAGTTTGTTGCAAGTAATTAAAATTTCACCTTCTTTCTGTGGAGACTCAAGGAACTTGCAGGTTAAAGACACCAATTGCTGAATGAGGTAATATAAAGGATTCAGGTAGTTTCTCTTCCCACTTTTGCTACAGCATATCCTTGGTTCTTTAAGAGGGATTTATCCCACAATCCATGCAAAACAAAATCAAAGAAAGCACCTTGAAAACAGAGCTGCAACAGGTTCTCCCCTCTTTGATTCTTGATATTGCATATACTGAGTGGTCAGGAAGGCTGTAATTTATCATGGAGAAAATACAGAGAATCAACATATCACTGGTCCCAGTAAGGATAAATATAATAATTGTCAACAAATTATACCAGTTTCTAAAAAACAAACATGATTGTATTGGGGGGCGGGATGTATGGAAACAGTTTTCTGATCAACTAATTAATCGTGTGGCCGATACAGCAATTAAACTCAAAACAACATTAACAAAATGACATTTCCCTTCAACAAAACCCACACCTCCCTTCTTCTCTTAAGTATAAGAATAAAACCACTGCTACCATCACAAAACACAAAACACTGTTAAGTGTATCACTTACAGTTACTCACTAAAGATTAACAGCTTCTTAGGAGTGAACACTGACAGTGATGCTTTGACTGACATGCTTGCATGCTAGTGATTGCTGTTACTTTCTTTTTTATTCTGTATTTAACATTCTTTTTTATTCAAGGTAATTACAGAAACATCCCAGTGTCTCCATACTGACAGTTCTCTTCCAACATGGATTCAACATGCTGTTGGAAAACTGGAAGTCTGGTTCCTAATTTGAGAATTGTTTAAATAGAAGCATACTTTTATCAGTACACTTGAGTCTAGGTCACATCACTGTTACCTCTGTGCAAATGAGCTTAGCTTCTTTGACTTAGAGAGGTTATGTTGGATCATAATGTCAGAGTATTTGAATATCAGGGCTTTACCAATTGTAGTCACAACCGTCAGATTTTGGAATACTTAAAATATATTGAGAGATCTTCATGTAAGAATAGTTGTAGAAAGATTTTGTTCACGTTTCAGACTGCAGCATGAGCTAGACACACTGCTAGATATTCTCAGTTACCTACCTGATGAGTGTAGTGGTGACTAGATATCTGTCAGGGGAAATTCTTAGATACCTGCATTTCTGCTATTAAGTCTGCCCCTTCCTAGCAGCATGAAAAGCCTATGAAAATTCACAACTTTATTGTCATATTGCTAGATTGCCTATATGGGGTTCTGGCTATTTTTTGGCGTAGGTTAGTAGTTAAGAGTATTCAGATGAGCTGTATTACTGATAATGAACAGAGATTCTAAAATGATTTCTACTTTCCAGATAAGTGGATAATCACTAGTTATAGGTTAGCCTAAGGTGGGTAACTGCATCCTGTTGAAGTTGGTCTACTTCCTGTAAGTGATTAAATATTTACTGGAGCAGATGTCATGAGAGATAAAATATAGATCTATAGTTAGACCAGTCTCTTTTATAATTAATGTTTATTTTGAGTAATTATTTCAATTAAAATGGCTTTGAATTTGCCATCAATTAGAGAATCAGTGGCATTGCTCTGTCCTTTTAAATATGTTACAACTCATACGGAATTGCAAATGAAAAATTATTTTCTGGCTCAACTGGTGCACTGAAGTTAGAAAAAAATACATAAGTACTTTATACTAGCCAAATCATCAAACTTCACAGGCATATCTCCTCAAAAAAAATGAGGAATTAATTGGAACACTGGGTGAGTTCTTGAAGAATAATAATATCCTAATTGAACAACAATGTGCATCAAGAGGCTTTTTTAGAAGAGCAACCAGAGTGAATGTTCTAAAATAATGCAGCAATACATTGTAATAGAGCTTGTTATATTTTATCAAAGGATTTCATAAGACAACCTCTTCCATTACAGAGGAGCTTTTATTTATTAGTATCGTTTCCTAAAAAAAAATTCTAGCAGCCTGGGAAATTGTAAAAAGACAATTTATGATCATCCAGCTAAATTATTAGAGGGATGAACGACTCCTGTCCATAAAAAAAACCCACAATTTAGGCAGAAAATTGCCTTCAGTTTTTTAAATAAAAAATAAAAGTTTAATATGCTATTCTACATCTTAATGCAGCAGAAACTTTTTCTTATTCATGTAAATAACAGGAAAATGCATAAAAGGAGAGGCGAAAATTTTATGGAAGATCACTGCTTTCTCTTTTGGGAAGAGAGATGAGGAACATAAAATATCAGCAATGACGGAGGAAAAGCTGGGATGAAAGAAGATGTTCATATCAGCTTCCCTCCTTGAAGAGCTCTAGAGCCTGGCCACCTTGACCTTGGTGATTAAGGACCGCCACAGACCATAGCCATCAATGCTGACAACACAGGATTAGCTCTATAGTATTGCGTACGCATGACTAATGTAGGATATGATTGTGAAGGACTGACTCAATACACAGTGATAATGATTGATAATCAGCAGGAACTAACCACTAAGAACATGTTGTTAATGAATGTCAGGCTAGCAGTGTTGTTCTGAAGTCTGAAACCAGCCTAATATATCAGTCTTGTAAACATCCCCCTCACACCAATGTCTAATTTGCCAACTAATCTCTCTCTATATATATACACATATATTCAGTTGCAACAGTGACATGTTCTAAATATGAAAGGGCCAAGAGGTTATGATAAATGATCAGCTCTCCACTTAATTAAGTTAACACATCACTAATACCACTTATTGTTTTATCTCTTAAATGATATTCTTCTACCAGAAAGGACACAAACTTCTGAGTGTAGAATATTGGATCCTATTAAGACTAGCTTTCCCCATTTTCCATGTCATCTCTGAAACTTAAGTATTAGATATACTCCTTTTACACCATATTTAAGATAACCTTTATTCCATTTGCATTTTACATGCTGACCCATAAAATATTTATCTATTTTTTCTATTTTTTCTTTGCATGTTTGTGATCTTCATTGTCACAAACATTTAAGCATTTCACCAAACGTGTCTGACAAGAACTAATGTAAAATGTACCAGAAGGAACAAGCTAATCTGTGTCAACACAATTTTTATGAAGGTTGAACGTCTCTTTGCAAATTTATTTCTGTGACTATTTTTCTGAAAGAAATTAACCTATAAATTAAGAATTTGTAACATATATCATTCTTTCCCCAAAGTAACTGCTAAATGACTCTAATAACTTAGAAAGGCTGTGTAATAGGGCAAGAGAGGGGAAAAATATAATATTATTTGTTGATAGTTGTTGATATAAAGCAGTAATACAGTAGCTCAAAAAGAAAAAGAAAAAAACAACCAAATGAAACACAAAGAGGTTTATTCTGCTAATAATAGCACGTAAATTGTACTATGTGAATCCAAAAGAACATTCTGTGCAACTTTTTACATAGCATTAATTATCTATCTTTCCCCATGCAAATACAAAGCTGTTACTAATATTGTAGAAATCTTGGTAGAGAAGAAGTAATACATAGGGGGGTTATACATTTGTTACTAGTAGTAAAAATGTTAATGCATCTTAGACCCAAATTTATCTAAACTTTTATTGCACAAGCCTTACTCCCAGTTACAGGTCATTCCCTTTTTATTAGTCCTGATGTGTTAATATGTGCAAAAAATCTAATTTAATAGTGGACGTATAATGAAAAATCTCCATTTCTGTTTGTTAGGCAAAGATAAACTATGTACCAAATATTCAAGATGCCCCAGAGTTATCATAATAATTTTATGTTCTAGGAAGAATCTTTACATCAGGTAGCAAAAGTTTACTATGCATTATTAATAATTAGTAAGCTCTTTGCTTAAGTTGTTTTGTTTTGTTTTGTTTTCTCTATGCCATTATTAAGTAGCCTTATGCCTTCTTTTTGAGCTTGTTAGCAAGTGTAGATCTCATAGGTTCAGATTTTCAATTGACTGCAAATGAGTTTTAGGAATACAAGGAGAACAAAGAGCAATTATCCAATAAATGTAAAATACCTGATACATTGTAAATTTGGATGTAATGTGCAACTGCAGATCAATGAAGAAAGAGCAATGTGTAGAGTGGGTTTACAAGCATATAAAAACGACCCCAAGCTGACCTAAGAATAAGGAGGAAGAAAACATTGACATGAAAATCATATGCCGCCTAGGGAAAGATGGGGACTTACCATAATCTTTTTGACTGAAGTCATCAATGTTAGGAGCCAGAGGGGTGCAGGAAGGATGAGTATAATACCATAGAAAGGTGTACATACTAAAAAGTTTGTGTATATAATTTTTAAGTCTATATAATTGGAACTATTACTGTTAATATCTTAATAACTGGACTAAGAATAATTCTTTGATAAGATTTTTAAGTCTTACTTTTGACTAATGATAAGTTAACCACACACAAACTGCGAAAGTTGCACTGTAACAAACTAGTGGAGAATTTTGGTAACCTAGTCTATAACCTAGATGTAACAAATTGGTCACAGGAGGGAAAATCTTTAGAACTTCAAAAACTAAAAAAAGTGACTTCCCTGCCTTCTGCATTGCAATATGTTACTCAGTGTAAAAGAGGGAAAGATGAAAGATGATCTCCTATAGAAAGAAGATGTAATGTTTGTAAGGAAAAGACACTGTGTTTGCCCCTGCTAAATACATCAAGAGCATCAGCTGGTCCTTTTATTTGTCTAAGGTTGGGAATTCATTGCTGTATTCCCAATTTAGAGTTACTGCTAGATTTTTATTTTGTATTAATAATCGCTTTGCAACATTGGATAGAATAAATCTTTTGCATCACTGTCCAAGAAGGTGAAGAGCCCTAGATTTCTAAGTTCTTGTTATTGTCAAGGGAATTTTAGAGCTCAGTGCACCTGTCTACAGATAGGTGTCTGGTGTCAATATAAATGTCTTACACTATTCAAGACATCTTCACTGTGCTGGCAAATACGACACAGTACCTACAGGAAACTTGTGCCATTCTAGACCAGCAGCTGGAGGTCAGGCAAATTATGCTAAGATATCTTAAGTGATGGTAAATGTTTATCTTTAGGCAACTAAATCCTGCCCATTTGAGACTGCGGGGATATTCAGCTCACCTGAGAGTAGATATCTACATATTATCAGTTAAAGAGCTTCCCAGACTCTACTGACTGTGGTGCTCAGACATCTAGCTTAGACACTGACTTAACATATACACATCTGAATTGAGGTAGCTTAATTTGTGGGTCAACTTGTAGCCATTAAAATAGCATCATCTTCAATATTTTTTTTTAGTTTCAATTGCAATTGGAACTTACTGGATAATGTATTTAATGATAAGTTAGAACTAACCTTTTCCTTCTCATCTCTATTTTCTCTACAGGGTAAACAAGATCAAGCAGCAATATATATATTTTTAAAGCTAATGTACTTTTGAAACCTCTTAGGAAGCAGAAATATTGAACAAAAAAATACCATTTTTACATAGCCACATTTTCCTGAACAGAACTACTTATGAATTCTTTAATACTCAAAGTCTGCATACTCATAAACTACATATACCATCAAAGTAAAAACAGCCAAGTTCTGGAATACCACTGAGTATAATTGGAGACTAGCTTATGTAATATACTTTTGATAGTAGCCAGTGACCTACTTAGATAATCCTACACGTATATCTAAAGGAAATTCTTATTTCATCTATTTTTTTCTACTACATCAATTCATTACATTCTAGTATAATATAAAATACTGCTGAAGTGAGCTCTTTGCCAGTAATCTATGTGAACAAGCTCTATCAAATTTACCAGCTTAAAAGTACTTTTGAGCACTTTTGAGAATCTTCACTGAGTGTTAACTTCATAGTTTCTGGTCACAAGGTCTGGGATTGAGCCCAGATCCCTCCTACAATACCTAATCCCAATGAGGGAAAGAAGTAAGGTCCACCACCGTTTACTCCCTGCTGTCCAGACACAGCTGCCCTTCAATATTTCCCATCATGTCACCACTGAAAAAATGTTTAGTAGAGTCAGGCATTTTTTTGGTTTGGTTTTGCTACTGGATTCTGCAACACTTTTCCTTTTTCCTCTTCATAAAATGTCTTTGTATATAATTTATAAACTTCTATAACTTTTCTTATTTATAATTGGATGATCTCCAGAGTTGTCTTCCAGCTTTAACTATTCTGTGATTCTGTGATCATATCTTAGTTGTTTCTTAGTCATTTATACTTGCTCACCCTGCAGTTAACAGAGAGAAGTGCACATCTCTAAGTATGATTCATCCCAGCTACTTCAGATGGCTGTCACAGACTGAGCAAATTCACTTTTTGGAGATACTTGTCTATTAACAAAGAAGAGAGACTAGAACATTTAAATTATGTGAAAACAATATCACCTACAATGATTTTCTCACAAATCTGACCTGGTATATAAGTTTTAATCTGTATTTTCTTTAAAAGAATAAAGAGTCCTCAGGCTTCCTTTTAACAAAATGTTAACATTGTAACAACAAAATTGTACCAAATTTTACATTGCTAATGGATGAACTTGCATTTGGAAAGAAAATGACAAACTTTGTTTTGTAATAAATGAGGAAAATTAAGCATAGACTGTTCCCATTGCTTTCATAGGAATTAAAGCATTTACTTTCAAAGGTATCCATCAGGTGACTAAAATATAAATGGAATACAGGTGCCTTCGGTTAGTGGTCTAGATCTCACTGTGTGTCCCAGCTGAGTCCAAAGAGCTATTCTGATCAGGATTTTTTACTATTCCTCTCTATGAAATGTTGAGAAGTTATATCATATAGTCCAAACCTGTCTTTCTGGAGACATATTTCAAGACTAGCTGAAATGACAATGAAAGTATATATATAAAAAGATCTTTGAACATTTCCCTGAAAATTCCTTGACATGTCTACTTTTAGTCCCTTAGCTTTATAGGAAACTGCCCTCTTTTTTTGGGGGGTGGTGTGATTTAACTGTGGTTAATGGGATAAACAACATCTGAAAAAGGCAGACATCTGCATCTTAAACTGACAGTTCCTTCCTGCTAATACGATCTATGCAATAGATTTTATCTACAATAAAACACCTTTTATTGAAAAGATCTTTATACAGAACTTTATAAAGATGTTTTTAAAATGTTTATAAAATTTTGTTTTATAAAATATCATTTTATTTGAGACTTCTGAGTTTCTTTATTTCTCCATGTTGACTTTTAACTAAATTGCTCAGAAACTATGCTTTCATTTTTTAAACTATTTCTCATGAACTGAAATTTTAATAAAACAGCTATACAACAGCAATGCTGTAAAATTACACATTATAACAATGGCCTTAATATATCAGTCAGCAGAACCACTTGTGTATAATATCCTTTTTTATTTTTAATTATAACAGAAATGATCTAAATTGTTTGGTGGCTAATAGACCACTCCCCAAAGTCTTCAGTAAAGTGAGAATTGAAAGTAATTTAAGTTGACGTTCTCTGCAGACAGCACTGGCAGCAAAAATCTGGGAACAGTAATTAAAAGGGCACACAACCAATACATGTTTTCATATTTAAAGAGGTTGGGAGGGAAGCTGAAAGTATTGATTTACCATTAAGTAAAATGATGGCTGTATTTTATTTTAAACATTTAATTATTTTGCAGAAAAACTGTTGCTGGGTCTGTAGTTATTGTTTTAACACAACTTCATTTATAAATGACTGTGCCTAACTTCTCTGAAATCTTTTGATTAATCTTTTGATTAGCATTATTCTGAAGTCTCCACTATAGCAGCATGGCATTCAAATTTCTACCTTTCATGCAAACTGAAATCATACTTATTATTTGAAATCCAGTTTGATAGTTCAAAACAAATCATGTGTTTAATGTAAATTTCTGACATTTTGTATGAAGTCATGTTGGTTTTTGGTCAGAATATGTCACATTGTGTCATGTCAAAAACTGTCTTGAATGATATCACTGTAACAAGCCATGACAAACAAGTGAAACATACTAAAAGAAATGAAGTATTTTTAAGACTATTTCCCAATCACTGGAATCACAAGCATCCAGTTTGAACACTATATATCAAATAGATGACTGAGATTTTAGCTGCATTTGTGCATAACTGTCAGGTTAAATCTCCTTTCTTTACATAGATTTATCCTTCATATATATGTAGGTATAGGTATATGCATAGGCATGAGTGTAGGTTATATATATATAGGAATATACATATTTATATATACATATATATACACACACATGTGTGTGTGTGTGCGTGCGTGCATAGCTAGCTATCTAGATCATTTAAGTCACTGTACAGAGTCTTCTGCAGTGAATCCAAGACTGGTGATATGGTCTCCTGACTATATCAGTGTATCATCAGTGCTAAAAAAAAACACAGCTAGAGAGTTAATTCTAATGGGTCATCAATATCCATAGCAGACCTGCTATGTGAAGATTTCTCTAACTCTACACAGGATCACTTCTGTGATCTCACTACCCTGTTCTTACCTTTTGGGGCCAGAAAGATGAAAGAACCTGTTTAAAAGTTTCAGTTCAATGACAAGTAACTGACAGCTTCTACATTTTATACTTCATTAAAGGAAATATTTTAAAGGGAAGGACTATCAAATACAGAGAAATTTGTCTGAAAAGATTAATCAGAAGCCCTGCTCATACTATAATCAGAATTCCTATGAGTTTAAACAGGGTTGATATGTGAAAGTCTTTTCTTTTCTTTTCTTTTCTTTCTTTTTTTTTTTTTTTTAAGATAAACTTTCATGGAAGTCCAAGGAAACACTGCTTCAGAAATGTTAATAAAGATTATAAAAAACTTTAGAATTTTAGCTTCTCTGGAGAGAGTCATATCATAAGTGCGAGCTTTTTATCTGCCTCTCTTCAACTGGCACACTTTTAAATCCCACCAGTAAGCAAATATTTGTGTGTGTGTGTGTGTATACATACATGTATATGTCCATATACGCATATTGGATTAATATTTTCTTCATAGTTGCTTATATATATGTATATTATATATGTATATGTATGTGTGTGTGTATGTACAATGTTCAGAATCAAGCACGTGAGCTATGTCCAATCCAATTAGTTCTCTCCTAGAAAAATCTTCTTTAGAAGAAGCTATCGGGAAGCCTTGGAGACATAAGCAGCTTGATCTGTTCACCTCAGGGCCACCAATGGTCATTAGATTTCCTGTATTTATTAGTACAGATATACCCAATGCATCTTTAAGACTCCTGTGGTTATTTTTTATTGGTTGCCATATCATTTATCTGTCAAAATCAAACCTGCTTTCATCTGGGACCCTTTCTAATTGATTGTAAAGATGTTCTTCATAGACAAAAGCAGAATTTGTACAACTATTAGTAAATAGGAAAGATCACAGTGGAAATAGACTGTAATGAGTTTGACTCTGACTTTTGTCCTTTATGTCTGGGCAATTCCACACAAATAGGCAACATATATGAGATCAGAAGAATGAAGATCCTAAATCTAGTGACCTAAATTTTTTGTTGACATATATACATGCAGTGTTTCAATGGAGTCCTTGATCTTATAGCCAAATCTCCAGAAATCTTGACTTTAGCTGGTGAAGAACACCATTCAATCATTAAGTTCAAACAGATAATATTGTACCACCACCGGGCAAATTCCTTCTTGGAGACAAACACTGACTAACGTAACTCCCAATGCCTCAGGAATGAAGCATATACTGATTCTTAACTCAGAAATTCTCTACATAAAATTTGTGATTTTCACAGTACTAACATTATGCATTTTGCTTCAGTACCTATAAGAAGACCTGAGGGTTTCACTAACCTTTATGGGAAAAGTCTTTTATAACTTAGTACCTGTTCCAGAGGGGTGTTTTTAGCTTTCTGTAAAGTTTAATAGGGAATAGAACTGCTATAAAATTCTGCAGGAGAGGTAAAAACTTATAGAAGACAGGTAATTCCCATTTAGCTCCATAGATATAACTTCCCCAAATACTCCTAAAATAGTCTTTTCCTATATGCTGTCATATACTCTCTGTTAGTACATACCTTTACTTTCTCTGAAGTTTATGAAAGAATAATTGACATTTTAATGACAAAAGACAGTATTTTAATGTCAAAATTAATTTTCTTCTTATTCCTCACAGTATTTTAAATCTTATAAAGGAAAATAAAATAAATATACTTGTATTCTAAACATCTTCTCATATCCTGATATTCATGCAATCAAATTATATCACTACTTGGTTGTGCAATTTCCAACTCATTTATATTTTGTTTTTTATAGTTTACTTAATTTGTGTATAATATGGCTGAGGTATTCATAATAGGTCATATTTTATTCAAATATATAAATAATCATTACCTTCTAGACTTGTTAACACATTATTACTGGAAATGTTGTTTAAGAAACCATATGTAAATATGCCGCATTTCATAGGCTGGAGAAAAAATTTCAGTTTATGGAAAAAAAGAACTATGGAGAAAATAGTTCCTTTTGCATTTCACTTGTCTGAATCTACTGCAGTGCATTTTTATTTTAGCCACTAGAAAATTCAGCTTGCAAGCATTTTTGTCCACTGATTTCTTCCAAAACTTTTAATGAAAAATGATGCCACTCTAGCTAGCAGCCAGGAACCACTGCTTTTTAAGTACAGTGTTAAGAGGTTGATTATACACTATTCAAGACAATGTTTTATTATGAAACCTACCGGTTTATTGTTCTGATCTATTATTTAAAATGCAGTTGATTTCCATTCCAATAAATTAGGTTAGTTTGTTTTAAACTAGGTGTAACTTGTCAAGTATAATTCTGAAAATTCATATATACAGAACAGGCTTCCTATCTGTCTCACACATATCCATGGAAGTTGGTTTTATTTACTAACATGATTTCATGCATATTAAAAAAAAAAAGGCAGAAATATGTACAGTATGTACTATAGCATGCTTCTTACAAATGAATATATTCATCTGCTACCAAATACCAGGATATTTCTAAAATTTTTCAGAGCTTCAAGTTGTAGTCCTTATGCTTGAGAAACGAAAGGTAAAAATTTAAAAAGTATGTATACTTTTTATGATAAACAATCACCAGCTAGTTTTGTAAATGGCTTTTTATATTATAAAATTCTTATAATTTTCATTTAGAATTGTAATTCCAGGTTAGATAAAGCCATACAGCTTATACTGCAAACTAGGTTAATCTTGTCAAGGTTTATCCTGTGATAAACTAGAGGAGATCTCTAAGGGACTGTGTTAGCTATGGGATAGGTGTTTTCCATTATGCGCTCCCCAAGTCCTGGTCCTATGCACATCCTAGTTGGACCAAGGCTGTATAATCTGAGAAGATATGGATGGCATTATCCTATGTATGTTCATTCCTTTTCCAAAGGTAGGAAAGGAGCTGTAGTTCATTGCAGTAGGAGAATGCAGAGCACACTGGCCCTGTAGCTCGAGTCTGTCATTAGTAATGAAAGACCTGAAGGCTGAGAGGCTTGGGGGTAAAGCATGGAGTTCTTTATCTTAAATAATGTGAGAAATAAGGACTGTTTGGAAAAATGTATGGATGTCTGAGCAAAGTGCCAGACCCCAGAGAAAAAAACACAAAAGATCAAATTGAGGGGAGAAGTTAAGGCTTGCCCAGTTTGATATTAACCAACCTGACTCTCAGACAGCAAAGGGATCAAACCAAGAAAGGCACCTTGAGGACTGTGTTTTCAGAGATGTCTATTAGGAATAAAGTGTTTGCATAAGCCAATATTTCTTGTTTTCTTGAACATTTCCCTAAAGAATTACCGAAAACAGAGCTCTCACAGACTGATAGTCATCAGGGGAAATACCTAACTGGGGACTTCAGCCCAGCTGCCCCTCTGGTTGCACAATGTAGGTGGCTGTACTAGTCACCTAGGAAAGAGGATGTTCAGACCCAGGTCCTAAGATCTATATCTGGGAATGTAGTATAGGTCCAGGAACAGGGATCAAAGAATGTTTATTATTTCTGTTTGAAAGACTTGTAGAGATGAATATCCTAAATACTGTTAATCATCTTGATTCATTTGTGTAGCAGGAGCTTATTCCCCTGAGAGAACAAGCAAAAGATGGGAGCAGAGGCCTTGAAGGTACACACAAAGGTTGATATTGAAGGGTACAGAAATCGTCTATTACTGGTCACTAAAGAAATGCAATTTTGAGAGCTGGATAGAACTAGTTTTGGAATGTAACTTGAACATTTCTATACTTCTGTAACAACCTGCTTCTGCTTCCCATGACTGAAAGCATAGTTAGAGATATCTTTAAGTTGTATATAGAACAACAGCAAAGCCAACTGGTTGAGCAGGCAGCTTACTTCAGAACTCAGCAAATAGGATGGGTCAGCAGGATATCCCATATTGCTACCTGTCTGAGTAATATTTAAGGGAAATATACCACTATTGCTTGTGTTTGGTCTGACATGCTTTGCTTGAAGTGTGGTAAGCTGGATGCAGTTTTTGCTTCCCCATCTCTAGAATGACAGTTGACACATGCTTAGAGAAGAATACATGGATTTCGTGACTATTAGAGAGAATAGTGCTTCAAGATTCTTAAATGAAGGATTCTAAGTACAAAATTCTATAAATAATGTAATCCATATTTTAATAACTTCATGGCCTCCTGATAAGTCCAAAAAAAGGTTCATAGTATACATAGTCATCACTTCTGTAGCAAGAACACCTGCTGAAGACCTGGTGAGGAGTCAGTGACTGGCTGAGTACATGGTAGCAGTCCCAGCGTGTGAAACTACACACTGACCAAATTCCCACCAGGGCCAGGCATGCATATTCCACTTCGTCAACAATGTCTAGCTGTTTCCCAGACAGCAGTTTCTCAAGCTTAGCACAGCTGAGATAAGGAAACAGTTCTAGTAGATTTAAGGGTCCCTTAGAGACAACAAGTCAAGTCCCGCTTGGATGTCTGACCCATGCATCCTACCCATGCCTCCAGCAGCCTCCCATCGGTGACCCCTCCTCGCAGTTCCCAGGGCTCCCTGTGCAGTCTGTAGCATAAATCCTTTATTAAACCTATTCTGTTTAACCCCTTGTGAACCTTGAGTGTCTCTCTCTGCCGGTATGCAATCCTATCTTGACCTCCTTGCAGTCACAATTTCATTCACCACTAAGCTGCAAGGTCATCTACACAGAAACTCAGTAATAGTTTTACAACCCACAACAGCACTATACAACAGCTACTATCACATTCTGTAATGTTGACTGTCCTGCTGGTCAAGAACAATGGAAATACAACAGAAGAAGTTTTATTACAAAAGTAAATATTGTCAAAACATATTAAGGCATAAATATAGATAGTAACCATTTTAGGGAAAAAAGAAAAAAAAGCCTTTAACATGGAGGAATGTCTATTTAGGTTGTGTGTTTTCTTATATATTTTACAGAAAATGTTGTATGGCATAATTGTCAGCATGTCTGTATTCTTTTTTTCACTTTATTTTATTTAAAGGACTTAACCATTTTGGAAACTTGTGTCATTTGGAAGAACACAAATTATGTTTATAGAATATGTATAGAATCGAATCCGGAATGTACCTTAAATAACCCCACTATTGCATGTGCAACAAGCATACCGAAAAAAAACAACCCATCCTAATTAAAGAGAAGAAGCCATCCTCCATGAATTCTAGTGTTCTAAAAGCAGAATTATAAGTAAAGTATACAAGTAGTAGTAAATAGTAAAGTAATATAATATAAATAAATAAATATAATATAAAGAAGTAAATAGTAGGCAGATTATGCAATCACAATGAGACCACACAGATGTATGGATGTATAACTGATATGCTAAATTTTATGAGCAGAGTTTGCAGAGTCATTTTGTTGGATTTGAGTCAGAAAGAGTTGTTTCATTGCATTCAAGAGACAGGAGGAGAAATCTCTGTCAACCCAAAGGCTAGCAGAAAATTTTCTTCGGGGAAAATGTATCTCCTGGTCATGTCTCCCATTTTAGTATTTAGATTAATGCATATCATGTATTTGGCTTCTGTCTATGCTTTTCTTTCCCAGCATAATTTTTGCAACAGATTTGCCCTGCAGCATTAACCACCCTTGATAGTTTTCGCTCTTACTGTCTGATTATTTGCTTAGCATTATGAATTTTACCATCATTTTCTGCTCTTTCAAATTAGTGTGGTGTCACAGGAATACTGGCTAGAAAGTTAAGTTAACTTAAATACAGTATTTTTTTCTGTATTGAGAAAAAATATATAGAAAGTTAATATAACTACATTTCAGATTTTCTTAGTAATTTTTCAGAATTTCCATTTTATTTTGAACAGTTAAATTTTGAAAAGGCATTTACTACCTTTGAAACTATGATATGAAAAGAACAAAAATGTACAGCTGAGCAAAACTTTCCAATAGGATATTTTTCCCATCAGAAAGAAATGAAAGAAAAAGCTAATATTTCATTTAAAATATATTAATTTTATCTGTGTTCTGCTATGTGAAATTATTAACTTGACTTACCATGGTAAGGTATCAAATTATGATGATCGTCATAAACAATAAACCATGACCATGTATCATAAACCCTATCCTGATCTATGTTACATTTCAGTAATACAGCCCCCCTATAGCTTATTTTATACATATATATATATAGCTTGTACTATTGTTATGCATGAATTATAAATTATGATATTAAAAAAGATAATTATTTGATATCATATCTCCAGAACACATTTTTTTCAAGAAACTTCTGAAGTGAGTTTTCATATTTTATTT
Organism: Dromaius novaehollandiae; assembly: GCF_036370855.1. NCBI lineage: Eukaryota > Metazoa > Chordata > Aves > Casuariiformes > Dromaiidae > Dromaius > Dromaius novaehollandiae. The sequence continues at coordinate 171,364,529 of NC_088098.1, read as the reverse complement.
TGTTGTAAATTTTAAATATTCAAATACAGGAAACTTTTTTTTTCATTTCCAGTGAAGAAAAATCCATTTTCTGACTCATTCTATGGGCTAGGAACACAATAATGTTCAACACTGTTCAGCTGATATTTTGGTTGATTTTACTCACTTGCCGAAACTGTGTAAGAATTCTAGAGCCTGGATGATTTTTGATTTGATAACAGCATTTGACAATGAGGAGTTTTTACTGTCAGGTATTTACTACTCTGGGAAGTGATAAGTTTAAGCAACATTACATTAAAAAAGAACCAACCTAATATTTAGAGGGAGACTCCCTTCCCTCCCCTTGTTTCATGTTAAAAAAGTGTGTTGTGAGAAATCTGATGGACAGAAAGACAAGGCCTTTTGTCTTGAAGATATTGGATGATTATTTCAGTCTCAGGTTTGAGCCAATCTTTGTATAAAATGCAGAAATTGACTGAGAGATGAATAGACCTATCAATATTTTTGCTTTGTTCTCTTGCCAATAGACTAGGTGTCCTACAACATATGCTACACAAGAAGAAAAAAAGACTGCTTCCCATAAATTAGCTAGTGAAATTCTGTTCTCCTGCATAATAAAACTGGATTAGTTCTGTTCTACTTAGTCTCCAAGCCCAGCGAAATATAAATGCACATGTGGAAAACTAGCTAACAAACTACACTTTTCTTTATAGAAGAGGTCAAATAAAGACTACTTTAATATATCATCATTTTTTCTCCATTTAATGCCAGATTATGCCTATAAATGCTGATAAACTCACAGAAGTGTCCCTAATATGAGAGAAAATCCAAACACATTTATATGTATTAGTAACAATATTTCAGTGTTAAAACAGTTCATGTAGTTCAGCTTTAAAGAAATTATCACTAACTTTCAAGTACAGGGAATGTTTAATATGGTAATTACGAGGAAGCCCAGGAAGAAATTGGAAACAGTCTGTGATCTCAAAGGAAGATAAAATCCACTCCCAAAATAGCTAACCTGTACAAGCTTTTAACACTTAGTAAGGCTAATGAAGTTCTCAGTGTATTTACTATCTACTCTATTAATTATGCAACCTTTTGTGGTTTCTTTCCAAAAACCCATTAAACTGGAATGTAATTAAAAACAAAATAACTGAGAACAAATGTAAATGTTTCTGGAAGTTTGAGATTAATAACATTGGCATGAGTTAACCATTTTGTGGGTTATACTGCTTCATTTTCACATACAACTTTGCCACTGCACTTCATTTCTGGTATGCAAGACCCCTGTTATTGAGCTCATGTCTTTCAGATGATTGACGAGTGCTGTCATATTTGTGAACAGATTATAATATACACTTTGGGGATTAAGCAAAAATCATCAGACTCATTTTAATTTAATGAAAGATTTGACCCGTGAATCCCAAGGTAACAACGCAGGGTTCTTGGGTTTCCCCTCTGCTCCTTGGCAAACAGAGCTATATGACTTCATTATATTCAGATCTGTATGACTTACACAAATACATTCCTGTACTTTCCCCATCTTTCTTTCTGCTGACTAATCTGAATATTTCTTCTTTCATTGGTCATTGTATAAATCCTAGTGATGACATGTTGGTCCTTTTAGGCTTTTACACAGCTCATGAAAATTCTTCGATGAATTTTCACTCTAGTATCTAAAAATCTCCAGCACTCTCTGTGGCTGGGTCTAAGTTACAGCACATCTCTGTGGACAGGATGTTTCCGCTGATCACATTTCATTTGCGAAGAAGATATGCTCCAATTATCTCCCTGAAGAGACTTGCCAGAACATATTCTTGTTTCCTCCCTGAGGAAAGAAATCTGCATGTGCAGTGGAGTGGTAAGCCAAGTTAGCTCCTCACAATGCGGAGGTGAGACAGCGGCAGGGCACACTTGGTGCCAGAACTGAAGGACACGCTGCAGAGCACGCCTGCCGCATGGGCTCATCCTGTCACTTCACACTATACCTTGAATGGTTGCACGGCACTAGCCTGCTAATTGTTTTGTGTACCAGGTCCTCATGGATGATGCCATTACTACTAAATGTTTCAGACATGACGTATACAGACACAAAATCGTAAAACTCCACAGAATCTAAAAATAATAGGAAAAAGTGTTCATATCGTCCAACTTTTTTGCTTTCCAACGCATGGAAGTATCTACTGTGAATGCTATTCAGTGCTAATTCTCAAACTATGCTTGAGAATTTTCTGGGAGAAAGCTAGTTAGCACAGGCTAAATTGTGTAAGGGATCATTCCAGCATTTTAGAAGGATAGTTGGTTGAGTTCCAATGCCATGTTATTTTCCCTGTTTATGTATAATTTTCTAGTAGCGACATAACAGCTATTTTTTAATTATTATTTTTAAGGAGAATTTTTGTGTACATTTAGGGTTTGTCTAATCCTTCTCCTAAAACTGCTCTATGGCATACTCAAGGACATCATTTAAGGACCAGGCAAACACTGAGTCTGAAATGGTAAGATCAGAAACAGCTGAAAGATATCCTGCATACATCAACTAGAACTTGCCTGCTTCGGTGTGTCAGGCAGGTGGTTAACCTGCCATCAAGGCCCACCAGGAGAGTCTGCTCAGAGGCTGTCTGCCACAGACACATGGAGGATGCAGAGGAAGCAGAGAGGAGGCAGAGCATGAGTGAACAATTACATGGCAGCAGAACTGTCCTCATGTCTGGTATCTCTTTATAAGAAATTCACAGTGTTTAGATAGCTGTTGAACTTCACAATTAGTTAAAGCACAGAAAAGTAACCAGACTTTTTACAGTGTCTCTCCACTTTCTTCACTGAGGTTTCAGTAAAATAGAAAAATTTCATTTACCAAATGAAAATTATGTATCTAATAGTTCACACAAGTTCAAAAAGGATCATCCATTCATTTATGAATATAATTCAAGTAACTTGCAATGTATTCAGCTGAACTATTACAGTCCTCTGGGAATTAATCCCTCAACAAATGATAGTCATTTTCACTTTATTTAGAGACACAGAATTTAGAACATGTTCATTGAAGACTCTCATGGGCAGTTTACATATTTATTGATGTGTATTAATTGCTGAAGCAGTTAGCATGAGTCAGACCTGGACAGCATAGATGCTAGCACAAACCTGTAGAGTTTAAACAAATTTTAGTTTAAATAGAAATTAGAAAAATATGACCAACTTCTTTTCCCAAACAACAGAATGAACCTTGAATAGGTTTTGTGTGCTCAAGGAAATGGATGGCCAAACTACGCAAACAATCTGTTGATCATCAGGAAGTACAAACATGTTCAGAAATGTCCTGAAGAAACAGATTGTGAGCACCAGGAACAACAGCAGCAAATCAGAAAACAACAGTGCAACTTGAATGGACTAGTTGCTAAGAAGATGTGTTCCACTTGGTCCTGTAACTAGGAAAAATAATGAATTTTGGGAGGGAACCCATCTAACTGCAAGGACTCTGGAGCACTGATGACCCTGTATCAGGATGCTGGATCATCTATCCAACAACCAGGGAACCCTGGGGAACCTGAGGGAACCCCAGAGACCCCACGACCCCATGCCCAGACTGTATGTGGCATGGCTGGAACCACCACACTAGCAGCCCACGACTTTTTTCCTGGACACTTTTCATCTCTCTTGCTGCATAGGAAAGTTGTAAAAGGAACCACTATGCTGGCCTGCCCAACTTCTCTTCTGGATTATGCCATCTCTCTCATAGAACAGGGAAGTCATGTGATTTGTAAAACTATATTTATCTGAGATTAAACTGTTTTGATATCCAAATCCATTTATTCTCCATACCATCATTTGGTCTTAAACCATAGCAACTGCATCATTACAGAATGAGTGATCAGCAAAGAAATTTCTGATAATAGAACAAACATAAGACTTTATTTATTTATATATGGCAGCAAAATCAAAATATTAAAGGAGAACTAATAAAAACATTATCTTGACCTCTAGATTACCTATTATACAATCACACAACAATGGAAAATTTTAGGTTGGAAGAGACTTCTGAACAGACCAGAACTGACTTCTGGTATAAACTCCCAAACGAAGCAAGACCAACTTCAATTTTAGGTCAGATTGCTCAGGGCCTGTCTACTTGAGTTCTGAATGGCTCCAAGGATGGAGATTCCCCGGGCTCTCTGAACAACTTCTAATGCTTTTTTTTCCATCATCACGAAGACCTGTTCTCTTATGATCTTTCAGAATTTCCGTTCAACTTGTGACTGCTGGTCCTTGTTCTTTTGCTGTGTACCTCTGAGAATAGTCTGACTCCATTTTTTCTATAACCATCTATCAGACAGTTGAAGACTGCAATTAGCTCTTCCCTTCCTTTTCTCTTCTCCAGGCAAAACAAATCTCAGCTTCTCAGTCACTCCTCATACGTCATGTGCCTCAGTCCCGTAATCATTTTAGTGGCCTTCCAATGGACTCCTTCTCATTGGCAGGATCTTTCCTCTAGAATCCTAAAAATGGATCAGTATTCCTCATGACCTGAGCAGAGGGGAATAATAATTTCCCTTGACCTGTTGTCTGTACTTTTGTTGATGGAGCTAGCATGGCATTAGCCTAATCACTGCCAGAACATCCTGTTGTCTTATGTTCAGTTTGTTCTCCTCCAGGACCCCCAGGTTCTTTTCTGAAAAGCTGCTCCTCAGTGAATTGGTCCTCAGACTGTGCCGGCACAAGAGGTTGTTCTGTCCCAAGTGAAAGACTTTGTACCTTCCTTTGCTGAATTTAATGAAGTTCCTGTTGATCCATTCCTCCAGCTTTTCAAGGTCCCTCTGACTACCCTACAGAGTAACAACAGTTTCCCTGACCTAATGTCACCAAAACTTGCTTCAGGTTTGTTCCATCCCATCACACAGGTCACTAAGGAAGATTTTGATCAATGTGGGTCCCAATATCCTGAAGAGTAGGACTCACAGTTGACCACCACTAAGACTCTGAACCATTGCTTGCTAGCCTTAAAGCCTAACTCCCTAGCCAGTAGGAAACTGTCTGTGAGATGTCCACCATGATGTCCACCTTACTGACCTCCCGTCTGATCCTGCTTCATAATGTCACAATGGAATATTTGCCCAATGTGTAGAAAATCTCCATGAAATCGAGCCAGTCCTTTATACAGCACATAACCCACTCACCTCTGCCTTCTCTGTATCCATTCATAGAAGCACTACAGTGGCACAAGCTCTTGCACTATGCCTCCATGAATTCCATGGTGTCATAGCTCTTTGGATACAGATTATGTTTATTAATCAATCAGCAGGTCATTACACATCTTCTATAATATATGTATAGGCAATATGAACAGAAACTTATGTAACAAAAAAAAAAAAAAAAAAAAAAAAACCACTATGTGAACATATACAGAAATAACCAAATGAGAAACTGGATCAAGAATTCCACAGTCATTGGAACGGAGCTTTGGGGTCATCCAGTTCAGGCCCCTCTCAGACCAAGGCCAACTTCAAGGTTAGATCCAATTCTTTATTTAATTTTACTTATATTTTAGAAAAAGTAAAATCCAGCCTTCTCTGTATCATGGACTGTGAATTGCCTTCTAACTATTCCTATGCTGAGCGCTGGCATTTCAGGTAGATTGATGCATTTCAGTTCTCAGTAGTGTAGTGGCTTTGAGAACAAAAGAAAAGGATGAATTGCTATATTTAAAGCCCTAGTCATGAAAAAGATTTGGTTAAATGAGATATGACCACATAAATCTTGCAGTTAATAGCCATTCCATGTAGAGATAAACAAAAAAATTTTCAAGGTTCCTTCTGGACTAACACGGAGAGCTATCCTTCTTGACTCCACATTTAGTATTTTGATTGCTTTTATTAACCTTGTCTATCTTTATGTATCTTGCTGAGATTACCAAATTAGGAGCACAGTGAATTTAGGATCCTTACAAGAAGAGAAAGTGAATATTTCCAGAAAATCTCAAGTGGGATGATCTGGCCATGCCTGAACTGAAACATGTCAACCTCCTTCTATAGACTCCATAAATAGCCCAGATAACTAAGCTAAGTAATCTAGGTGCCTATAACATGAAGGATGAATCCAGGTTAGCATTCTTAAAAAGGTATTCATTATTATGTGTAGAAAGATCATATTTCTATAACTTTTAAAATATATATCCAAAAACTGTTAGCTCTCTTTTGCTATAATATTGCCATGGAAACTCCTAGATAGCTGATCAGCTAAAATAATCTCTGTATTCAATAACTTTTTGAATAACAGACCTAACTCCAGAAAATCCTTAAATATATGTTTAAAGCCAATGCTTAATTAAAATAAATCCTTGTATAAGATATATACTTAAGCTTTACCAAGAGATGCAAATAAGCTACAAAACTTTTAAGCCAAACTTTTATTTAAGACCTTGATAGTTATAGTATATGACTGAATATTTGGAAAGTAATCTGATATAAATTATTTCTTGTCAATCTATGCTATTAAATAACTTTTGAGACAAATAGCTTTGCAAAGGGATTTATTGTTGGATTATGCTATTAAGTGTATCATCTTTATCTTTTCTCTAGCTTGCTAAAACTAATACACTGTTGTTGTTCACTTTGCCAATATAAGTATTATAGTAAAATAAAGTATTAGGAAAAGGTTTCTCAAACTTATAGAGAAAATATTTAAAGGTTTAAATAGTTAAAGGAATCTCATTGTAAGTTTTTTACAACTTAAAACAAAACAAAACAAAGATTCTGAAACAGAGGTAATTAAAAGAAAAGCTGAAAGGATAGTTTGAAATCATACAAAGAAATAAACTGTCTGTAGATAACAGAATTTCCTCCTTTCATGCAGCCACTTAAACTGCTAATTATCTGAAAAAAATGTCTGTTTAATCTTATTACTATTTGGTAAAGCTTTCCTGAGGAAAGGATAATGTTATGCAGTACTGTGAGGGATGATATCTGATTCAATGAGCCTTAACTTCTGCTGTATAGGAACCTAATTCGGTGACAAAATTTGATGCATAAGTAGGGGAATATGGAGGAAATGAGGTGTTTGATCCTGCAGAACTCCTTCCACTAGAGGGAGATGAAATCCCGCTTGGAGAGCTATCAAAGCATTGTGGTCATATTAAACAGCTGCCTGAAAACAGGCATATTGCCCACCAGATTGGACTGATATGCTATAATGCTGAATTTACACTTGCTTTTTTTGTTATCTTCCACTCCAACCATTCATTATGAAAATATTGTAAGTCCCAGCTTTATTGCAGCAGAAACTCAAGCATGTTATGATTTCACCAAAATATGTGTAACATATGACCACATCAATCCACCCTATTCTTCACCCTTTTTACTTGGAGATCAGAGAAAAGAATTAAATGAAGCAAATAGCACATAATATTCAGCACAGCTGAAGAAATGTAAACTGAATGTCACTGAGCAATAGTTGCTAAATAGCCCAAAGGAAACAATTTCAGTTGGCAATAGAACTGAAGCGAAAACACAAAAAATGAAAAGCGCAAAAAATCAAGGAATATTTTTAAAGAGTATTTTCTTTTTGCTCTAATGCAGGAGCTCGTTATGTCTATATGAAAGAGAAGAAAAAATGTACTACTACTTTCCCTCTTCTCTTTGGAGGGAATCTCTTTCCTTCTCATTTTTACTTTCCTTAGCAACGAACTTGCACTTCAGTCTTCAAATACCCACTTCCTGATGTTATCATTGATCAGATTTTCACCCTTTAATGGTCATTTTGCCTCTTACCAGGCAGTATATAGACAGCAAATAGAAACGATTGTGTGTTTTCAATGAAGCTATGTTTGGTAGTAGCATCAAATAGTTCTTTTTTTTTTTTATTGAACATCCTCCATATTCATGATGCTTTATAAATATCAATAACAATAATAGCCAGCATTTTTAGAAAGGTATTAAATTACTGCTAATGTGTGAAGTCACTTCCGACAGTTCAGGTTATGCATCATGTAGCATAAGCCAGTTTTACAAATTCAGTTGTGTGAGAGTAGATAGGAAGTGTTTTTATTTCACAGATTTATAACTACCTATAGTATTTGCAAATAAATGTTCTTTTTTTAAAAAAAAAAGTCTAAATTCCAAACTCTGTCTCTGTAAACAGATAGGACATATCATGTCCTTCTTGTTTTTCGGCTTCTGCAATTGTTTTCCTTTCTATTTTGGCTGATTTTCCAAAGTGGGCCTAATAACTAGCCTAATCTTCTGTTTGGCCCCTCTCAGGCTTGGGGAGGAACCTGCCCCCTCACAGAGGTGACACTGTGAGACAGGATGGAGAAAAATCCTCCCCTTCCCCCCCAAAAGGTAATAGTTTGCTTTGGAGGATTCTGTCTTCTACACTCTTTGGGGAGTGCTTCTTTCCACTGTACTCTGTCCAGAATAAGAAAAGAATTTGCCCACATAATTTACCTCCATTAAATCTTTCTTAAACCAGAAGAGAAGCAGTCTTTACCCTATTTATTCTAGGATCAACTCCTACCACACTGTACATACACATGAACAGGAAAGATTAGAAGATAAATAGCTGTTCAAAATTAAGTTAAAAACTGCTGTCAGTTGGTGTGCAACACATACTTTGAATGTATAAGCTGTTGAGTTCATTTTTTCATTATATTCTTTACAATTCTGTGAAACAATTTGGCCTTTATCTGTTTGTTTCCTCCAAAATGATTAATTTGACTCATTTTGTAAACTAAAAGTGTTTATGCTTTCTCATTTCTTAAACAAGTATTTTCTATTTCTAAAATTACAGTAGTATTAAAATATCTTAAAAAAAAATACAGGAAAGATTTTTTTTTCTTTTCCCTACACAAAAAGTTATGTCGTAGGGAACATTGCCAAGAAGTTTTAAAAGACATTTTTCTTTGCATAGCTTTTAACAATAGTAACCGATTTAAGGAAAGTGAAATCATCCAATGGCATAGAAAAAAAGTTTCCTGATCATAGTCAGAAATAACATTCTTGAAAACCTTTTATTTCTAAAATATATAGCTTATAGTCTGCCATAAATATCCACGGGCACTGGAAAACAGAATGGCATATAGAATTTAATCAGTTTCATTGATTTTTGGAAAAACACTCTAATCCTTTTTTTTTATGTAATCAGTGTACATCTTCAAAATTAAATTCATTACACTTTATCTTTGTTAACCCTGGCAACAGTATTTACTTCCTGGTATTCTTTAATTCCACAATCAATATGTTTTGCTTCACACAGCCATTTAATTATAGGATGTCTGATAGCTTGCATGTGTTTGTGCATGTGTACCTGTGTGTGCATGCATGGGTGTATAAATTATGCATATTATCACTATATAGTGCAAAAATGACAATGCCAACAATTTTAAAAACTTATCAGCCTGTGAGTCAGGCCACAGAAATACTTTCTGGAGAAAATGAAATTAAACCCTGAGAAACAGTGAAATCTTCCTAATTTGAAAAAGTTGTTTCACTGTAGCAGGAACAATAGTCACAGGCTGCAGACCACAAAGCCTACCTGAATCTCCAAAACTTGCCACAGGCTGATCTTTTTATACATTTAAAAAGGTGATAGATAAATAAATAAATAAAAAGGTTACATTTCCACTTGTACGGAGGAAGCTTCTGAGGCCACCATGCAACCCACACCTTGAGGGGTGTGAGAGTGGTGACTCATGTCCCCCACAGACTGGAAACAGGACACAACTGGAACACAGGTACATTTTCAGAGAAAGGAGGTTACTCTCATATTGCCTCATTTGGATGGAGCTTAAAAATCCATTAAGGACTTGGATATCGCTAGTATTTCTTACATACAAGACACTAAAATAATAAGCAGGAGAAAAAATAAACAATCAAAAGCAGATAGCCTTCCCCTTGGCTGCAGCTGGATTACTCATGTGTAAGTTAAGCACATTCACAAAGGAGAGTTTTCAGGTCTAGGGCCCTAGGCAACCATTTGCCATGTCTGATTTGCAAGAAAATGATTTTCTTGCAGAGCCAATTACTTTCTGCATAACTTAAAACAGCTTCCAAACAGATCATTAGCCAAATAACAATTACCTTGGGCAAAGAATACCACTTAACAATACCCAAACTATTTGGGTGATGGAAGCAGTGCTACTTGTTAAATTAAACTGCAGCTTAAAAAGAGATTTTTAACAAGAGTCTTACAATTTTAAGTAATTTCAAATGCATTTTTTCCTTCAAGTGTAATTTTTGGAACCAGGTATGTTATAAATTCGGTATTAATGAAATGAGATTTGTATGACTATTGAATCATTTGGTTTTGAAAATTTGATATTGTATAAATTTAACAGATGAAAACCTGCAGTTTTATTTTAATAAGACCATTAATTATAAGCAGACAGGTGCTAAAATTTGTAATCTTACTTTTTTTAAAATCAATAGACTATAGAACTGCTACATTCATTTAAATTTATGAATATTTTACTATTAAATTATGGACCGTCATTAGAAACAGGGACGCGATAAGTCAAAATAACTACAATCTCTACTAAAGAATGAGTAGCAAATAGAAGCCAAACCTTATAAATTAGTGTTCAGATGTGTAGAAGTATTTCCACACTCATTGTTAAGAGTAGGCTCAGTTCTTTCTGTATTAAATCTATAGGTATTTTCCTGCTGGGTACACTGAGGACTAAAATGAAGCTTAAGTTTCTCATAAACAGAGTTAGAACTAAACAGCTCTAGCAGTTTGGTTCCTGTGCTTTATTATTCAAACAGAGTAAGAAATGTTAATTTATATTTAAAGCAGTTGATGTGGATACAAGGAATTTGCATTTAGATCTATATTTCTTTCCATGGATTTGTTGGTGAGAAATCACTTCTTTTTTTGCTCATCTTTAAAAAAGGATTTTTTGTTTTTGTTTTTGTTTTTGTTTTCTGTATTTTTTTGCCCTGGACACAAGCAAAACATGTCACTAATAATGTAACATAACCCTATAGCCCTACAGTATGGTATTGTCATTGCTAGTAACAAGCCACAGGGTTTGTACTGAGTTTGCAAGGCCTCAGGACTGAGGCTTCTCAGGCTTCTTTTGTCTGAGCTTGTCTTGAGCTGTTTGGAGCTTTTTTTACCTGGTTTAGCTGTAATGGCCCTAGAGACTCCACAGCTATAAACAACTCAGCCATGATCAGTTAAAGAAACTCAGACCTAGAGCTAGTCAAAACTGGTTTTCAAAGGTAATAAAGAGAATGATGAAATACCATCTAACATGCATTACAGGCACCATATATAGCAAATTCAGAAGTAACATGGAGCTGCAGACCAATGAAGAAAGAGCAAAGGTGTAAAAGCATATCAGTAAACACATAGAAAGATCCCAAGTGGTTTCTAGGGTGAGGGAAAAGACACTTCAACATCAACAACTTAGTCCTCCAGGTGAAGGATCAATATGCTGATGACACAAGCACCACCACCACCATGCTGAAACCATTGACCTTAGGATGCAAAGGAGCCACAGAAGGGTGAGAGTAATACTGGGAGAAGAGGTAGAAACCAGGAAGTGTATGTATGACAATTTTAACTGTATTACTATTATTAACATTTCCTGTATAAAATATACATTATATATATTTTTTTCCTTTTCTGTAATAATTAGATCATGATTTTTGAATTAGACTGTTAAGATTTTGCCTATACTAACAATAAAATCTTAGCTTTATATATAAGGTCTGTTTCTTTTTTTCTCATAAACAAGATTTTGAGTGTTACAATCACTGAAATAACCTTAAAAGTTTATTAAATATCATGTCTGGAAAATATGCAGAAGTAACAGAGTAATCATTACTTTGCAATCTATGCTAATTTCCTTCATTTCATACTTCTTAAACATGTCCATCATTATGGATGAAATAATATTATTTCTCAATCATATGAGAATTAAATAGAAAGAGAGCATGGGGCTTTGTAATTGCTATGAGTTTCAACATCCTTCCTTGCCTTCTTTTAGATATGCTTTCTGCAAATCCACCTCCCAATTCCATATTTTATTGACAAAAAGTGGCTCTCATAAAGAGCACACAAACCACTCATCTGCTGATTTAAAATTAAGAAGGAAAAAGTCCCACACTAAACTACACCTCAGTCTCTCAACTGCATTGAGAGAGTCTGGTAAACAAATCGTCAAATTCCTCATTTTCTCTACTCTGTTCTGGAAGCCAAGGAAAAAAAAATCTTCACAAATAATTACTAGTCTGTCTCTGCAGGTAGCTTCTGACCCCTCATTCCCCCCACCCTAATAGATTATGAGGTGAGATTATGATATCTCAATATGAAATGGCACCCTCAAGAAGCGGGGGGAAAGCATGTGCATTTTTCTCCTGAGTACCTGAAATACTTTCAGCCCAATCCTTTCTGCCCATCTCCTCCTGTCAGGCTATTCAGGGTGTACCTGCCTCAGAGAGAGAGAGAGAGGGAAGAAGGGAGATTGTGGACCCTGTTTATGAGGACTGCAAATTCTTGGGAAAAGAAGCTGCACCGAGTGTAGCACGTTGAGGCTCAGATTTCATTTATTACTATCCTGAAGGAAACTGATAGACTTCAGAATTACTGTAATTCTATTTTGGATAAATTTCTTCAAAATTGCATTATTTCCACATATTACATAACATATATGTAAGTAGAATCTGGGTTCAAAAATATTTTCAAAACAGAATTTCTTGGTTCTTTTTTTCTATTATTCTAGTATTAATTTCCAGAAGGCCAAGCATGCATTGTTGATTAAGAAATACCTGTCACTGATTTATTTTATGTCTTATCTCCCTTGTATCAGTTTATACAGAGGATAACAATCCACAATTGTTCTGCTGGTTGAGGGGCCAGATGGCCTATGGAAAAGAAAAAGAGCATATGATGATCCTGTAAGTAAAGACCATATCATGTTTTCATGTTTTCTGAACAGAGAAATGTCCTGTTCAAATTGTCTATCTTGTTTTGTCTGAAAATTGAACGAACTGACAATCTCCAAAAGTCCAATCAAAATGCAAACCTGGCAAGTCAAAACTGACTGAAAGCAGGATCTTGTTATTGTAAATGTGCACCAAACTTACAAAATAATACATTTATAAGAAAACATCCAGAGAGAAATTTTGAAATGTGCACTTATTATTCATACCGGGTTGTTAAGAACTGACATTCTAACTAACTAACTAGCTAACTATTCTGTTATAACTAACAGAATATTCTGGCTATTCATCACAAAGCACAGAATATTCTTAAAATAATACCATTGAAAAAAATTTCTGGGGTGAATAGATTAGTGGTATGAATCCCACTGCCTATAATATAATTTGAAAGGCAAAGATCTACACATTTTACTGCAAATATATATTTGTGCTCAGTTTAGTCCAGTCTGGCATGTACAGAAATCATTGGGAATCTCTTCACAGAATTAACCTGCCATTTGATCAGAGAGTTAGGTTGCATCTGAACAATTTCCTTTCAAACATTGCTGATCGATCCTTCCTCATTGCTTTTCACAATTTGCTGAGACTCCTGTCTAGCAGAAGCAATATAGGTCTACCTTAAAGCAATAATAAAATAAATAACACAAACACACATGTGCACACACAAACACACATTTATTTCTGATTATTTTTCATGGATGTAATCAGCCAAAATTAATTATCAGAACAGTTTAACAGGTTTTACACATGGCAAAGGCCATAAAGAAAAAATGTGGAGGCACTTTCTGATCACAAATCTAAAGTGAGATTTCAATAAAACTAACATTTGTTACACTGAAGATCTGTCTGCTGTGTCACTTCTTTATTATTATTTTGAAAGGGACCATAGTGTAATATTTTTCAATAAAAAATGTGTTCTGAACAATATTGTGTTTTTTTGAGCTTGTTTGATAGTTTGTTGTCAGATCTCTTCTAACACCAGCTGCGCTGACCATCTGCCAATATCACCATCAGTGGTAGCTCACTGTGATGTGCATGTCTCCTTCCATATTGCCTGCAGAAAACCAGCAGAAAAGGGGAATTACTGTGTTACCTAGAGCAACTGACTGGAGTTATCCTGCCATTTTGGTGGTGGTAACTATTGTGTCCTGCTGAGTTTAAATATCTAGTCATTTATTTCTTGCTCCTCCTTCCACCATCTTCCCACCATGTGTTTTTATTTCATCTATTCTTACATGTTCCTTTAAAATATCTTTCATGTATTTCAGATTTTTAAAGCTTTGTTGATCCTATGTTTAATTCCTCAGGTAATGCATGTGAGGAATGATCTGAATCTTCCCTTTTGATCCATGCAAGTCTGATGGAGCACCACCGTCCTGCCATCACACAGAATTACAGAATTACAGAATGGGTGAGGTTGGAAGAGACCTCTGGAAATCATCTAGTCCAATCCCCTTGCTCAAGCAGGGTAACCTAGAGCAGGTTGCACAGGATCGCATCCAGGCGGGTTTTGAGTATCTCCAGAGAAGGAAACTCCACAGCCACTCTGGACAACCTGTTCCAGTGCCCTGTCACCCTCACAGTAAAGAAGTTTTTCCTCATGCTCAGATGGAACTTCCTGTGCTTCACTTTGTGCCCATTGCCTCATGTCCTGTCGCAGGGCACCACTGAGACAAGTCTGGCCACCTCCTCTCTACACCCTCACTTAAGATATTTGTATACATTGATAAGGTTCTCTCCCAGTCTTTTCTCCAGGCTGAGCAGGCCCAGCTCTCACAGCTTTTCCTCACAGGGGAGATGCTCCAGTCCCCTCGTCATCTTCGTAGCCCTCCGCTGGACTCTCTCCAGTACCGCCATGTCGCTCTTGTATTGGGGAGCCCAGAATTGGACACAGTACTCCAGATGTGGCTTCACAAGGGCTGAGTAGGGGGGGAGAATCACTTCCCTCAACCTGCTGGCAACACTCTTCCTCCTTCCTCTTTCAGTTTGCCTTTGGTATCATTAGTGCCCAGTAGGGTAATTAATTAGGGTAATAGTCCAACACATGGACAAGTCTTGGCAGTCTTTCCATGACACCTCGTTTTCAAGCCCCTGGCAGGCAACAAACCTCTCTAGACAAGAGGCCAGGTCGGCAGATAGGTGCCTCTGTCTCATGCAGCAGGGAGTCACCCACAACAATCACTTGCCGCTTCTTCTGGGTGTTCCCGCACAGCACAGGGTCTGTTGGTCCAGTTGCTTCTCTTGAAGCCATGCCCAGCTCCTCCTCAGCCTGGAGGGCACTAAACCGTCAATTGCAAGTCTTTGAGAGGAGCAAGAGCCTTTCTTCTCCTATGAGAAGTGACCAGTTTCCAGCCGCCTTCTACAGCGTTGTGATGTACCATTTCACACGGCACAGAGCCCTCTGGCAACTCCGTTTCTGTGTGGGATTGGAACTCCTGGAGCTGAATGGTCTCCGAGAATACCCTGTCTATCTCTCACTCATCTTCTCAGATTCTACACAGCCTACTGACTTCCTCCCGTAACTCCTTTACCTGACGACACAACTTGTCAACGACAGCACACCTTCTGCAGGAGAGCTGACTGTCAGCCCAGGCCTCCCAGAGAGGCCCCAAGCACTCCCTGCAGCCTGAGACCTGTAGAGCTGCATCTGCTGCCAGATGACCTGTCTGTGTGGAAGCCTCTGACGCAGCTGATGCAGCAACTCCAACAGCTACTGGGGAATGTGCTCTGAGGCATGTCATGATCATGTCTGAGGAAACGTGTACTACTAGAGTTGAAAATGAAGCATGAGTATATTCTACAGATACAAGCTTTTACAAGCTGTTTTCAGAATTTTAAGGCATCCCCTTCCCCCTTTTTTTTCCTTACAGAAGGGCTTTCTATGAAGAAAAAAATGCATAATGAATAGATATATGCTCTTTATTGGGAATAGAAATCAGTTCTTATGTTCAACAAGATCTGCTTCATACAAATATATTGGACTACATGTAGGAATTTGGAAAAAAAGATTTTTGAATTCTTACTGCTTTCTGAAAGAAAATTTTCATTTTCAGCTGTTAATATTTTCAGCTGCTAGTATGTTAATATTAGAAACCAAAAAGGGTTTCATTTTTTGCTGAAAAACTGCCTCTATTATTTTATTGTCCCCTGTGCTTCTCATTAGTGCCTGAAATCAGTAAAATTACGAGTTAGTTAAGAATGAAAGTGCGCTTGAAAGAGAATTGCTTCAGGAACAAAATGAAATTCTGGAAGAATCGTACACGAACTTGCTATAGGTAAAGGTTCACCAAGATTTCAGCCACCTCTGCTGTGCTGCACTCATATAATGTGTGCCTGATTCTTCTGCTCTGAAAGTCTACTTTAGGAAACTACAGAAAATTAAAGAAAAGTCTAAGACTGCATGGAAGGTAGAGGATTAATAGGGATACAGAGATATAAGTCATGTAGAAATGAAAGTGCTGAGGAATAAAAGATTGAGAAGAAATTGAAAGACATGATAAAAGGAACAACTCTTGAACAAAGCTGGATGGGAAATCTTTTTTTTTTTTTTCTCCCTCTTCTTTCTGTTCCAGAAAATGTGCTAAGATATTTTTAAAAATCTAATGATAAAACCAAGGCTATTTAAAAATTTTCTGTCAGCAAAGACTAACCATTAGCCCTACAACTGAGACATTTAGATGGCTTATGATACTTGCAAGTTTAAACCTTTGTGCTGCTGCTCAGCAGCATCCCAACTTAGTGTACTGATAACTGCACCTTATTAAGGTTATCTCTCTCTAATTTTGACAACTAAAGTGAAAAAGGTCCATCTTGAACTGTTAAGTACTTATACCTGAACTGGCACATTCAAGGAATAAGTTCATAGGAGACATCTCAAACACCCCAGCTCTTATAATATCTCAATATTTCTTTGAGGGAAAAATAAAACAAGGTAACTAAAATAATGTTAGATTTCTCATTTTTCAAATTAGCAAGTAGAAATAACAGAAATATGATAAAGATCAGGCCTCTATGTTCACCTCCATTTCAAAGGCAAATAAACTATTCATTGCTCACACAGTTTTAACAGTTATCCTTAGGCAGGTCCCTTGCAATCTCTCTCTAGCTGTCACTTTCCTGCCTCAGTGAATATGTGCACATGGTAAGTCTGGATCACACATCGCACCACTCAATGCTCTGGTCACCAACACAAGTCAAGCTGCTCTTGGGTTCCTCCTGGGGCAAGGTAAAACCCCTGTGTAGACAAAACAGAGGAGTGGTTCTGCAATGGGTAGATTTAAGAAATATTCCAAGAGGTAATGAGGACAGAACTGTGCCAGGTAACGCATCTTATTTCCTACACCTGACTAAGTCTTCCAGCATTTTTCTCACTGCACTTCTAGCCTCCGTGCAAAATGCAAATTTAGTGTCATGTTGTAAAAAGAACAGCAGGCTTTCAAGGCAGACATCTTATTCTTTTGAAGATGTTAGAAGGAAATATTAATTCTTAAACAACCATATTAATTGTTAGAAAAAAAATGATCAGATAAGGCTGATAGCCTAATTTAACAGATTACAATCAGTAGAGTGGAGGAGAGGCTCCTGGATGACTGAGTATGTCTATGATACTAAACTTTGAGGTGCCTGGGAGACACACAACCCAGGAGATGAATAATCTCAGAGATTTTAAACAGGTTTGAAGGAGCAAAACTGTACACCTGTTCATATACCACCAAAAGGACAACACTTGCACATACCTTTTGTTGCTCTCATGCCACCAGAAGTCCTGTAATTTCAATATTTTGTATGTTTCCCAATATAATGAGACTTGTGGTACTGCTATTAAATTAATGTCTAATAAAATCAGAAGTTTTACTAATGTTAATTATTTTCCTTAAAAAATAGACATTTGAAAAATTAGAATGATATTATAAAATAATATTTTCAGAATCTACAGTATAAAAACATATCCTGGAATCTAAAGTAAATAGCAGCTCAAGTTTCCAGTACTCTAGATTTATTATGTGTAATGGATTATTTGTAACTGAATGTCTCTTTAGCAAAAGTGTTTGTCTCTGATATTTTTAAGTCATTGCTTACATGTTAAATAACTTGAACAACTTTTCAAGCAAGGAGTCAAAAAAAAAAAAAAAAAAAAAAAAAAAAAAGCTTGTCTTATATTGGAATCTATGCTGTCCTGAAAGAAGGTATGGTAAGGAAGTCTTCATTTTCTTCTATGAGTTCTTGATTCTGTAGTCTTTGCATAGATTGCCACTAGTTTTCACTTACTACCAAAAGTTGGAAAAACTTTCTGAACAAGAAAATCCATTAGAAGCTATTAGTACACAGCAAAAACAGTTATTAGTATTAGTATCAGTGATTGGTATTAATACAAAGAATATTTATGATGCAGCTACACTAAAAGATTCATAAGAAGGTATTTCTTCATTCTCTACAAGGAAACATAGCTGTTGTATACCACATCAAAAAACAAGTGTGCAGTATTCCACAACTAATCGAACTTTCTTTCTATTCTAATCAGCCTGATGTAAACCATCTGCAGGTCAGGCAGCTTGATACTTTGCAAAAATTTTCAAATTAGTGTGCACTTTATTCTTAGCTGTGACATATTATATAAAAAGTAATACAACACTTCTCCCTGGAAACTCAGATATGACAAATTCACCTTCATGAAATAGATTCAAAGATCTGCAAAACTTTAAAGGATGATTTGAGTACTTTCCATTGAATATGAAACAAAAGTATTCTGAAAAACACAAACAAGGCAGAAGATAAACAGTAGTTTCAAGTAATCTCTGAACTCTTTTCAGCACAGAGGTGGAGATATAAAAAATTGAAAAAAAATAAATTATTAAATAATTTCATAAAAAACTTGTGGCAATTTTATATTCAAATATTTGTCTCAACAGCTTCAGAAATGCTGTATTCAGAGATTGTCATCAAGTCAATAAAGTCAATGGAGTCTAGAAAACTTTCAGATGACCAGTCATTTGTCCTTTATTGCCTATAAATTTCAGCCTATAGTGCACTGTAGAGACTAGCATACAGAGTCCTAAATTTAGGAATTTAATCTGGAACCCAGACACTAGCTGAATATGTATAAAACTCTGTATGTTGTATGTATTTGTGTCTCAGATTTGTGCTTCCCTGCCAACAACCGATATAAAATCATTGGGGAAGTAACTGTTGCTATTCTTATAAAAATATAGCTACAAGAAGAAAATTAAGCATTCGTATATAAACAGATGACAATGATTTTTCCTGTAGTTGGACCAATAAAAAACAAGTCTACAATTATTAAAACAAAAAGTTTGTAACAATCTCAGATTGATATATAATACGGAAGTTTTAAAATAGCAGGTTTTTTCCTCTTCACTTCACAATTTTCATGGGTAGCAATTTGTGCTACCCTTAGATTTCCAAGCATGAAAGCAATGGAGTTCCTCTTGCACTGTGTAACTGTCATTTTACTTTGAGAGTTCTGATTTGATCGCTGTCTTACCACATTGAGAGACTGGATTTTGTGCTACAGTTCTGATCTTTTTCATATATCCCTTCGTGTGCTTCTGCAGCATTTAACAAGGTTTTCTTAGCCTTTCAGGTTCAATGAACTTGCAAAAGTTGCAGCAATGGCAGTTTCCAATCTTAAGCCTTGAGAAGCAGAGGAAATTGAGGTGGTTAGGGGCTGCTGGGCAGCAATCAGCTATTATAGTGTAAAAAATAATAATAGCCTTTGCTCACTAAGCAAAGGGGTGAGAGAATACAGAAGCCAGTTCGCAGCTAGGCAAAGAAATATTGACTTTGTAAAAGGAAATAGTACATACAAAACAGAAGATTTCTCACAGTAGTACACAGAGATTAGGTCAGACTTCAACTAACTTACTGGAAGCCAACTAAATTAACCATAGGAGACTATTTCTTTCCTGTAGCATTTCAGGGTATTACACTGTGGCTGGACTGATAACTTCTTACCCATTGATTCTCTTTCTCTTTCATGCCTTTGAAACCTGCACAGTGCCATTTAAAAAAGCTCAATTGCATGCTACCTAAAAACTGTCATATCAGTTAAGAGACTGCATTTATGTGGTAATTTTTACAAATTAATGTAATTTTAAAAATTAGGTGCAAAGCACTATCAGGAAAATATTTTGGGATTCCAAATTAAATGGGATTGCAGTTAGAAGATCTAAAAATGAAAAACTCAGTCTTTACAAAATACTTTATGTATTCAGAGCATGTAATTTTTTTTTTTTTAATCAAAGATGGATTGGAATTGGCTGCCTATGCTATCAATGGTTAGACATAGTCACAGCACCAAAATTAGGACAGACCTCTTATCATAAATGCCTGCAGCAACCCTGTGAAGCGTAGTAGCTTCACCCCATAGAAATATAGCATAACACTGCAGGTGAGTGCTCGGTGTTGCTCTTCCACCAGCAAAAATAAGTTTGATCCTTCAAAAGAACAATGTCAGTCTTCATTTAAAATAAAACATATTTCCTGATCTTTTTCTTATCAGGATTACTGTGAAGACAAAGTTTTCAACTGCAAAGCCAGAGATGACTGTCTGTGATAGATAGGGGACACCATTAGAGCACTGCATACCATAGTCCTCGGTTTTAAGATAGAGAAGTCTTTGATTGTTACATTATGATGCAATCTAATACAGAGATCAGAATTTTAATTCTCACTGGGTGACATCAAAATGATCTCAGAAATGTAAAGCAGGATGACAAAGGTGACTAAAAGAAAAATCATAACAGTAAAGTATTTTTTAAATGTGAAGTAAGTTGAAAGGTTTGGAGTGTATTTCAGACAGAGCACCGTCTCTCCAGGACATGTTTAGCCTAGTGCTATGCATAACCATGTGATAACAATATTAAGATCCTGATCATGTTTTTGATGAGATATTGTTCCTCACCCACCAAGAATTCTATAGTTGACTTTTCTTCTTAACATCATAGTTTTTATTAAACATGTATTTGAGATTTGGGTAAGTTGTGCAAAAGGAACTTTTTGTTTTCAGTGCATTTAGATGCCCAAAGTGGGCTTTCCAGATGTTCTATTCACTTACATTTCACAGGAAATACAAAAGGACAAAAAAGGGCATTTCTACTGGGAATGGAAATAGGAAACTAAATATTGAGAAAATATCTCTCCTTACAGGAACTGTTATCATCATCTCTTCTTTCCAATTCTGGGAACAGTGCTCCTATGCTGAATGCTTGTGTGGTATTGCTTCCTTTGTGATAATCCTATACGTGGTGTGAGTGAGCAATTCAGTTTGATACGAATGCAGCAGTAAAGTTTCTGTCTTCTGTTGTCCCATTTATCTCTGCCTATTTGTTGCTGCTGTTGCTTTTTCTTCTTCAATTCTTTTTCTTTTTATCAGGGAACCACAGCTGGCTATGTCAGTATAGGCTATGTCAATATTAGACAAGGAGGAAGATGAGGATTATTCCAATTATTACTGGAGGGTCAGCTGAGAAGATACAGACATTGGGAAGTGAGGACAAGGAGAAATCATGAGCGGACAGCCTCTGGAAGGGAGAGAAGTAATTTTGGGGCTAGTGATTTACTTGTTTATTTTGACAGATTATTTTAAACTTCTGAATTATAATAAGGGATTTCATTGCCCCTGTAAGCAAGAGGTCTGAATTTACTCTGGCAAGATCTTCTACATGGATACACTCTAGTGTATCTTGTGCTGTATACAGCATACTGCCTTCTTAACCATCCGAATGCTTCCTCTTAATGAATTTAATGGCAATGCTAAATAATAAATTGAGGGAGAATAAGCCCTAGATTATCATCATTTTCTATAACAAAGTTAGATTTACATAAGGAGTAAAACTTCTCCTTGGTGACTATTGCAGGTTTTTTGTAGTGGCATACTAGAGAAAAATTTGATGAAGCCTGCAAAATACTTAAAATAAATTACTTAAAATCTGTAGAATTAAGAATTTTAAAAGAAGTGTCTTTTCTTATTTTTTTCCTTTTCAAAAAATACTCTTATTACCATATCTTGACTGCATCTGATTTTTCTCATTAAAATTTAGCCTGTTGTTCTGTTAACTTCTCCCCAGCTACTTTATGTGTTTTGCTTAAGCTGCCACTATAGAAAGCTTTACCGCTCAGAATGGTTGTGACAGCTCACTTCTGTTGTTGTGCCTAGGTCACTTTCCTCTGGGAAATGACTGTAATGTTATTTTCCTATTTTTCTGGAGGCTTTCATAGTTCCATATTAAAGCTGAAAAAAATCATGATTTCTGCTCCACAATCTACATTTTTTTCAGTAAATTGGTCTTACCTGCAGGTATGTAATTGCTAAGCATTATCTGCTCCTATCATTATTTTCATTTGTAACTCAGTGATCTGTGAAAAATGGTGTCTTTCAGTTGTAAATTATCATATCCAGTGCTGGCCAATTCTGTACTGTAGCTCTGAACTAAAAAGCAAGATTTTGTATCTCAGTCTCTGAAGAGAAAAAAGAGCTTCAGTACAACACTGATAGATATGAGTGAAGTTTTGTCTTAACTATAAAGCATCTAGCTCTTCTTGGAGGGAGGAGACACACAGTGAGTTATCTTTTCCTCCTGAGTGCTCTTTCTGCCCTTTGTCTGAGTTATGCTGAGGTTATCCTCTTCATATACTAAGTTCAGACAATTATCCTAACTTTGGGTGCTTGGCCACAGCTTATCTTAACCTCTTGGTTTGGAAATCTGACATAAATTGTGCACCGCTTGAGATTCTCACTGTGTTTTTGGTTTTGGCAAGTCAAAAAATTTCAGCAGTGTCGCTGAAAACAGTCTGTTCAGTGGAAAAGAGCATACAATACAGGAAACGTTAACCGAACTCTTGCAAAATGCAAAGTGCTTCTGACCTCATTTGGCTTAAAGGAAGAGAATTAGAAGTAGTCAGAGAAGGTAATGTAATGATCTGGTGAAGATATTTACTGTGTGAACACTATGCAGGATCTTAGACTCTACCTTCATTTATACTGTCATTCTGTTACAGGTACCTGTGTTTCAGAACATTTACTTGTTTTCTATATCATCTACTGATCTGATACAGTCTAGTGTTTCCTTTTCATATAAATTGGAGTGTGAGAGAGGCTAAGGTAAACCCTGATACCTCCCTGAGAAGTTTGCAGCTCGTATACATAGCTGCATGCTGGGATTGGGTAATGCCTAGGCAGAGCCACAGGTTTTACCATCTTCCAGGCTTGACTCAGTCCTCCTTCCCCTAAGGAAGGACAAACCAAATTTCATATACTTATCTTGTTACTTCCCAGATGAAATATCAAGCCCTGTAGTTTTTTTGCCAGGTCATTTTTTCCTTCCTATATGGACATCAAGCTTAGATTTGTGATGGGAAATAAACCCCACAGATGAGAAATGAATCTGTGTCTTTCAGTCTTTCTTTATTGCATTAACTTTATATACATTTTATTCAATATTATTTTATTCAATGTGTTTGCATCAAGTGTATAACATGACTAGAAATTTATTCATTTTAAAACTGCAATCATTATAATTGGTTAAGCAATTTGAGATTAAGTTACCTGAACAACAAAATGGTATTTATCCTGTTCTCTATACATGAATAGTTTCTGCTGAAACTTTATTTCAGCTGAAAATAAACTACACTGTGCAAGAGAGAGGAAAAGCTGACATATGTAGTATTCAAGGTTTAATTTTAAACTGATCTAATTCATTATGGTAAATCTATGCTATTAATCTGTATATCAAAATCTCTATATATTTAATAAATAAATCTAGCATCTGGTCACAGGTTAAAAAAAAAATACAATAAACAGCATTGTAGAGTACTGTTTGATTAATATAGTCCATAGTCATGCTTTCTAAACATCAGTTGATATGAGACAAAGCAAAATGAAAGTGAAAATATAAGTGATGAAAGTGAAGTCAATGACTTTCTTAAATAACCAAACATGCAAAAAGAGAATGAAAAACACATTGATCACATTTATGTTTACTTCATCTTATTTGTTCTTGTCTTCCCAATATAGAAGACTTAACTTAGTAAGACACAAATATATTTATAAATCCATGTCAGATACTGAGGCTGTCTATGTAACATGACATTTCTGACATTTTATTTCTATATGAGTTGTCACATAAGACTTGGTTAAAAAGGTAAGAAAAGAAAGACTTTCAGAGGAAAGATACATATGTTTGTGCTTGTGCACTTTTAGTGATATGACAAGATTCATAGCAAAAGAAGGAAAAGAAAAAAAGAAAAAGATGGATTACCCTAGTCCACATGTCAAAATTTACATGTACTAGTTTTATATGAATTTTGGTTTTCAGGACATTTTTCATATAGTCTTGAAAATCTTAAATGTTTTTCTTTTTACTTTCTCTTTCTGCTCCTTTTCAACCTTATATATGAACAACACACATTTTCAAAACACTTTCATGTCTGTATGACAGTATGACAATTGATTTTCTGTATGCATTAAAATGAAAACTCATCATACCTAGTGAGCGCACAATGTATTTATAAAACTTGCATGGTAAAAAGAGATGCAATACTTTGTTCTTCATCCTTTTAAAAGTGTGCATGTAAATTCTATGTAGTTTAGCTTCTAGCTGATTTAAACAAGATGTTCCTGCAGAGATTCTCTTTGCTCATGTCAACCAGTGTGCTCTCTTTTACTCCTTTTTTTAATTATTTTTCCCTTAGTTTTGCAGCATGTCAGACATTCCTTTCTGTCATCATTGTATCCCTGTTCTTTCATTATTCTGTTCTAACTTCCTCCCTCCCTTCATATCATCTTTTCTTCTTTATGCTACTTGGCTTGACTGCTGCTTGCCTACCCTATTATCCTTCTGTCACTTCAGGTCTTTGTTTCATCATTACTTTCCTACCCTTCATGCTTCCACTTTATCTTCTGTTTTCCCTTTCCATAGGACCATCCAGCCATTTCTTACCTGTACTTCTTGCCTGTACCATTCATTTTTTTCCTTAAATAAAGAGTCTATTCTCTGGCCTTACATTCATAAGAACATTTTTTTGTCATTTAGACTTTTCTACTAGTGCCCAGCTTTATTATTTCTCCTTACCACCCTACTATGCTATTCATTTAACTAGCATTTCTAAACACATGCTGATGATACATTTTCTATACTTTGAAAAATATTTATAGCAAGGGCATCTGCTCACCTATTTTAGATTTCTACAATGTAGATGTCTATAG
Organism: Dromaius novaehollandiae; assembly: GCF_036370855.1. NCBI lineage: Eukaryota > Metazoa > Chordata > Aves > Casuariiformes > Dromaiidae > Dromaius > Dromaius novaehollandiae. Next base: position 171,339,386 of record NC_088098.1, on the reverse strand, counting down.
GTTTGTTCAGTCACTTTATTCTCCTTCATAGATAGAAGCTGACATTATGAAGGGAGTCTATAGTAAACAGGTCAGATGCAGACATCCACAATTAGTCATCCTGTTCTCTAGAGGTGAATCTTCTTTTTTTGACCTTTTCCACCTTCAGAAAAGGGTATTGGAGACAAGGAGAAATATCTAGCACACATATCGCATTTGTAAACAGTTGAGTCAATGGATAGTCCTGCATAAGACTACTGACAATGAAAACTATGTCTGTGAACATGAAATTACATGAAATTAATTTTACAGGAACAGTTTGCATGAAATTAGACAAAAATACTATTTGGGAGAGCCATGGTAAACTAACCTGAACAGAGTTTCATTTTTCTATTTCTAGATTGTTTCCATACACTACTATGGACATCTCCACACAGGAGTCTACAGTCTACAGCCTAATAGATCTTTAATATCATGGTTTATGCCTGCTTTTCATGACAGATTGCACAGAGTGGTCTTGATCCTCTGACATAGACACCCAATGGATGAGGCCTTTATATTTCCCTAAACTGTTTCCCCATATTTTCTTTCTGAAGGGGTGTTGGAGGTGGTTATGAGTCAGTATGTTCCTGTGTCATGCACACAGAGAATCAGATGCAGTCATGCTATGTTCCTAGATGTGGGAATTTAGAGGAACTCCCAAATCCAATAACATAGATATACTTCAAACAAAATTGCAAAGCTCATTCTGAGTTTCTCATAAATCAAACCGGTATAGCATAGTTTCAAAATGGTTCTGTTCTTAAACTGTGCTTTACTCTGCGTGAACGTAGTGGCCAAACTAAATATCATTAGATCAGAAAAAACAAGCTGTATATACATTTATTCTTTCAAAAGGTATTTTTCAGTGATAGGATTACCAGACTTTATATCTCAGTTAATCAGACACACTCCACATAGCAGAAAATATTTATCAAAGCATCAAATTCAAAACCATTATCAATAAAGTCCTAGCTACGCAGAAACTAATTTTAAAAGGTGAATGTTATATATAATTGTCCATCTGATTAAAGAGACACTGTGGCAGTAGAAAAGATTAATTTAACTTAAAAATAATTTTAATGTTAGATGAAGTATGAGACTTTGTAGTCATTGTCATCACCTAGTTTTTTTTTGAAAAGGACAGGATTATCAGAGCAACAGTTTACAACACGCTAACAGAAAAATGGATTTCCCCTAGTGATAAAATCTTAAAAGTAATACTTTTCTTAACTAGTTCATGAAACTGAATTACATCTTAAAACTTTTTTATGTGCAAAGAAAAAAAAAGGGGGGTTCTGATTCCTATTCCTAGAAATATGTAGGCTAATAACAAATAAATTATAATGAGGATTTGGAACAAAAAGGTAGTATTCTTAGGAGAATGGACTTTTGAGTAAGTGTCCTAACTCTTGAGAATAGACTTTTTTTTTTTTTCTTTTGCGCACTGAATTTAGGGACCTAAAAGCTAGACATAGAATACTGTAACAGTCAGATAGCACATCTTTGCTAAACAGTGGAAAAGAAAAAGAATATGACATCTTAATACAATGTGTGGAAAAGTATTTATTGACTTAAGTCACACAGCAGGCAGAATACAAACTAGTAATTACCAAGTTCAGTATCCTTTTGCATCACACTGCATTGTAGCTATGACAGATAGGTAAACAGATAGGAAGAGATATTTTTACCATGTCTTTATGTATCCAGAGTAGAAATTAATGTCAGTACTTGCAATAAAATCAAGAAGGCCTTTAGGAGTACATTCACTGAATACTAGTAAACTTGCCTAGTTTATAATTTATAATGATGAAATTTCAGTTTTGGGCAGTAATGACACACAGAGTAACTACAGCCTGCTATTATATATTGGAAGAAGATTTAAAATTAGGATGCTGTTGGCATCCTAAGGTTGCATAAACCTTTAAATTCTTCCAGGCCACTGGTCATTCAGGAAACTGAGTGTTCGGAGACAGTATATGGTGTGAAATACTCTTTGCTTAGTATCAAGGGAAACTTTTGCTCTGCTGTGGGCAAGTAAGTGACAAAATAAAACTGATAGTCACTGTCCACATTGTATGGTACCTTCTGACAGTTTATGAAGATTATTTAACTCCTCTTGCCGTTTATTTGAAAGCTTAAGGAACAGTTATTCAAAAAGCTTCCAGTCTGCTCCTTGTCACAGGAACCCTGCATTTACTTCTTTGAAAGGGAGAAATGCAGTTAATATTGAAGATGGATGTTAATGATGACAGCAAATACACAGGGAAGCTATAGGAGTACTATTTATTGCTGGTAAAATAAATCATTTCTTTAAGAACGCATTTAAAACAGTATTTCCTTATTTCACTGAGGTAATGTAACCTTTTATAGAACAAAGATATAGGCTACATCGTTTTTGAAGAAGTATATAATCATTTCTATTTTTAAAGGATTTTTTTTTAATAAAACAAGTTTCAAAGGGGAAATTAAAAAAAAGATCTTTGATGGGGTTGTAAATTGTAGACGATAAGAATTTTATTTTCTTGAGAGAACCCACTTTGTTTCCCTGGCCAATCTGTACTGAATTTGTCTTTGTTAATATCATTCAAAAATTACACTTTTAGATTATAGTTTGAAGGGTGGTTTCAGTACAGAAGCCAGGATATGCAGTGTTCTTGTTAAAAGTAAAGGTGATATACACTGTGTCATTTGATATCCTACTGTTATAATATTTCACTGAAATCCTTGTATTTCAGTTTTAGATTTATTTAATAGCTTCTAATGTGTCAGTCGTACTACTGAAGCACCTATTAAAGGAGCCCCACACAATAACAGATCTTTAGTGGTTTTTACCTCTGAACAAGACTAAATAGTAAAGCTGTGCTCATAGTCAATTTCAGATAGTGAGATTATCTGACACGGTTTCCTTTGCAAATATATCAAAATATATACATACATATATACATAACATATAACTATATTTTTATTAAAAAATAATTGTATCATAATGTCAGAGTCCCTTTACGGAAATCTTAACACTGTACTATGATGCACAGGGTAAAACAGTACCCTTCTTAAAATAAAAGATTTCTGGAGAAACTGTGGCCCTGCTGGAATTTGTAACACTGTTTGCAGTTTTAAAAGGTACACTCATGTTTGAGCTTCTGTGTTCTGTGTTTAACTAACGTAAAATTATTTTTTATTATTTTCAGAGAATAAGATTTACTAAAAAAATACAAGCTCTTAATCCACTAACGTATTAACTTTGTCAGACAATGTAAATATATATATCTTGTAAGCTCACTTTTAAGTGACATCTTCAAATATTATATTTATATTTTTCCCCTATGAATAGGGATAAGAAGCTTTAAAACATACACAACATATACAAGAATAGGGTAAGAGAAATATGCTTTCAAAGAACAGAATAGTATTAAAACAAAATTAAATGTTGCAAGGAGAAGAGAAAGAGGGAGAAAGGTGACCCTAGGAAAGGAGGTTGTTTTGCAAAAGTGAGATAAAATAGATAAAAATGAAAATATGAGAAAGCCCAGATATTCTTAAATACCAGATTGGCAGGTAGGCTGCTTGGAACATTTTTATGACTCACCAATGTGTTAGTACTACTGCCAAAGGCAGATGGATGGAAAATGCCAAGCATATGTGAAGAAGGTCAACAGCAAAGATTTTAAGAGAAAAAAATGCAATATTCTTGCTAACATTTTTATAGTACTCTATGATAAAACTACAGGAAGTTAGCTTCTTAAGCTGGCTAGGAGGGAAAAGCTGAATAAAATGCCATTTTCTAGTTGTGTGGCATAAAGATAAGTTGACTGCATTAGCTCTTCTACTTCTGCACTGTTTCAAGTTTTTCTTTCTTGCTTCTCTGAGTTACAAGTTCTGAACTACAAAAAGAGGTTTATATATAGTTGTCCATTTTGCAAGTCTCAAATGATACAATAAACACAGGCTTCTGAAAATATCCAGGATAAGGTTTTCAGTTATTTAAAAACATCCATTTGTGGATACTTAATGATTAGCTAAATCACAGCACTTTTATGAAGAAACATCTCACTGCAGTACACTCTTTTAGTTTACATTTTTACCAATTTGCATGCATACAATTTGCTAAATATTTGTGTCACATGAAAATAAAATACTAATACATACATACATACATCAATATATACGTAGGCAAAAATCTTAGAAAAAAATTGTTGTCTTAATCTCTACAGCATTTAATTATGCAAGCAGCCAATTCCCAGAAGTACTGAGCACCTATGAGTACAACCATAAAAATTATGTTTAGCAGTAAGCTTTTTGTCTGCTTTCTATTTGCCTACTCATTAGGAAGCACCCAAGAAAAACCTGCAGATTACACCTTAGGGTTGCCTCTTCTGTTGCTTTGTAGTATTTAGGTATGAACAATTATCTGAACAATTCAAGATCAGAGATCTCTTACTAAAAAGATGGTCAGCGATCTCTTCTTCTAACTCTACCCCCAAAATAATTCTTATGATAGCTCCACCAAGAGAGCATTTCTGCTCTGGTCAAGTCTGCCATTAAAATGTTTGAATGGCTGGTGTTGCAATTCGGACAGATTAGGGTGTCAGAAAGTCTGCTAAATTTTATGTTCAAAGTTTGCCTGAATAACTCAAATACACTATACTGTGTAAATTTTCCTGATCAGACAGTGGCCAAACTATAGGACTTTTCTATTTTGTTTTGCTTTCTTACTTTTAACTTCCTCCATACTACTTTTATGAATTAAGTATGTTTTCAGCGGGGAGGGGGGGGAAGCTTTTGGCATAAACTTAATCATTTGGATTGTCCTGTATAATTGGTGATCTCCAATACTGGCAGAAAGATATGCTCCACAGCATGCAATGTGGCCATGGTGTCCCAGCTGAACACATCAAGAGTCTGGCCAGAGAACCCTGCTATTTCTGTCTAGCTCCAACACTCAGGTTTCCTTGACAGAAACCAGTGTGTGGCACAGCAATGTGGGGGACATCCTGCTGGCTCTTGACTCATTCTGGTTATAGTTCCAGTTCTTCCATCTATCCTGGGGATCCTGGGTGTTTTTCCAAGTATATCAGTTTAGACATAACTCTGGGGTCAGTTCAGATCTAGCTCTGTTGCCACGCTCTTAAAGAATTCTCTATTTCAGTCATCTTTACATATGCATAGGCTTAAAAAATACTGGAACGGCATAAGCGTTCACTTTCTGATCAGAAAGGGTGTTTTTTTAATGTATTCAGTAGTTCAGTTACAATGAGTCAAGGGGGAGACTGGTAATAAATTGAAGGATGCTTTCACATCCTTTTTACATCCTTTTTTTGTGCTACAAATTTGCATTAATTATTGTATTTGCAATTGGGGAAAGGAATTTTGTCGTTTGTAGTCTGGTGTTTTCCTGTGATGGGACAAAAATGAGGCTTGGTAGAGAAAACATGTCACGCCACTTTAAACTAGAACATTAACAGAATTGCTAGATTTGAACTAGGAGTCCCTCAAGTAAACTTTTCCTCATGGCACCAGTTTACTAATTGGTTGTAATGAAACTTCAACATCATAGGTTTCAAAGTAAAAAGGAAGAAGTTAAATAGAGTTTTGTATTATTGCCAGCTTTTGCATTTGGCAGGAGTTACTTGTTGGCAGGAATTCTGCCTAATAATAGGGTCAATAGGTCTTTATCTGTTGTAAGAACATTATATTTTCCAGTACAGGTTAAAAGTGTCCATTATGTATCTTCTCTTGTGTAAGCAAATGTTTTATGTAAAACTTGCAGGCTGTAAATGGCCAAAAAAGGCATTGCTTAAGAATGATATTGCTGTATATTTTAGGATTTGCTAGGAAAAGAAATTCACAAAAACACTTTCTACCTCATGTTTTCCATTATAGATGCATGACAGATATGTATAAATTGTCCTCATGGCCATATTCATCTCTGTCCAGAGTTCAGGGAAACTTGGTATCTAACTGCTAGCAGAACTGAGGACTAAGCTCTAAAATTTGACTAGATATTTGAACAAAATTGCAATCTACTCTAGAACAGTTAGGACTGTTTTGTCCAATGCTGCTGTCACTGAAGTACAGGGCAATTGCAGCCACAGCTGTAAGAAACAGTGTCATGCAGTTTAAAGTACAACGTATTGTGTTCAGACTAAAACTGTGATACTAATTGCTGGGCAAGTTTGAAAGTCATTCGATAATTCAGCTTCTAAATAGCTAAATGATGCATTCTAATCCCAACAATTTGGCATTTATGAATCTTTATGCTGATGTTGTAGTATTCTATGTGATTTTTGAATAGAAGAAGGTGATGAATATTCCCTAATACATTTTAGTTTGATAACTTAGTTTTATTATTCATTACAGTGCTTCTTAACTAATTTACACAATGCCCGAAAGGAGTCTTGTTGGCAGTTCAAGCAAACCTTCATGCGATACCTTATAAAAGGAAGTCCCTTGAGGCACCAATTTATAGAAATGGTCGCTGATGCTAAAAATATTGTAAAGCAGAACATTTTCTGTAATATGCCAGACTAAATTTCTTTTGTAAATCCAGGACAGTTCTCCTCATAAAGAATATGCTGTTAATGACCAACCTCTGTTAATAAAAACACTCCTATAAAATCATTTTTTTTTGAAGCTTTATTACTTCAGGCTCTGAATTCATTATTTTTCACAACCATATACAGAGGTTTAGGTAAGAGATCACTAAATTGGCATGCTGCAGCATGTCATACTGGTCATTCAGTGGATAAGTTTATTCCTTCTAAATCAGTAACAGTTTTTATTTTACTTGGGGTTATGCACCGACTTCTATTTCTCATTTCTTTCTCTCTCTTTTGTTAATACAAACATATATGTTTCATTCAGGCTTGTGCACTTTTTATAGCTTAATAATGTCCATAGATAACAAGCTTTTCTTTTTTCCCTTAATTTTATTATTTTCTTTCTTCCACTCTTAACATCTTCCTGTTTCTCACCAGTAGCCTAGGATTAATTCTCAGACAGACTTCACAATCAGTCTAATGCAGAAAGGTAAAAAAATATTTAGGATCTGTGTAGATTCAGTTCTTATCTACAGACTTTTTGTTACAAACAGCTGTGAAATCATTCTGTGAATGGATGAGCATTTCTCTGTGGCTCATATTTCCCTTTCTCATATGACCTTTTCCTCATACCTTAGTCAGCTACATGGTAGTATTCATCTGATGTGATATAGATACCTATATTGTAACTCTCTACATCTGAGTTACTTGCTTAGTTTTCTTTAAAAAACAGTGAAGAGAAATCGACACTTCTGGAAAGTTTTTCATCTTACTTCAGAGTAGATGTCTTTATCACATAAACCTATCCTTTAAGGTGACTATTTCTTTCCATTTTCTAAAAGGAAATCTGCTTTATCAGATGTAGCTGCCTACACTAAAAAACATCTAAAGTTGAGAAGAATTCATCCTAACATTTGGGTAGTGACTTTAATGCAAGAGAGGTCAGGTTCATAGACATCTTTTGTTACAAAAAATCATCCATACCTTCCAGTATTTTCTTTCAGTTCAGGGAATTTGTCTGCCCTTTGCTAACTGGCTGATTACAACCAAGCTTTGCTCCACTGCACCCTAAGCTTTGATGTGCTCATAATTCAATTTTTCCGCCTACTGCTAACATCAAGGACTCGTTTTGCTCTGTTTCATATTCATCCCTAAATTCTTCCTGAGCAGAGTTTTGAGTAATAACTTTCCATAGCATACTCTCAAATCTGTCAAGAACACATATTTATGGTGACCCAGCCAGCACCTTTCTGCTTTCTGATGTTGGGCCATGTGCTGCTGCTGCATAAAGAAGGATCAAGGCAAGTGCTTGAATACGCAGCTCGGGTTGATCGCAGTGCTTAATTGCAAGCCCTGTTATTGACCATTAGATCTTTCTAAGACCAGCCTTCTCTAGGAGGGGATAGCCTTCAGCAGTGTTGACTTGAGCCACTCCATGGTAACCAAGGGTCCGAGTAGTATGGACATACCAATGCAATTAGGCATTGTATTTCAATGACTGAAATGTGGCAACTCCTTAAATAACTTTGGTTTTGCTTGAGTTTGGAAGACATCTCAGACAGACAAATATGACTGAAAGATGGTATAAAAAGCTGACCTTTATTGCGTTTTATCTGCTAGTTGCTGGTGTTTCTATGAGGCTCTTGATGCACACTGCATGTAAAAAGCAGTTCATACTCACTGAGGAGGGCTGCTGCTCCTTGGCATTCTTCTCCAAGAGGGTTTTCAGTAAGCTTTAGAGACCCCACTAGACTAGGGTCATGTGGTTGAACAACTTGAATGATCCAAGAGATGAGCAAGAGCCTAATAGTATGATTATGAAAGTATGTTCTAAAGCTCCGTGTTAAGGTCCAAATTAATAACTGAGCCCTTTTGACAGGTAGGTACACTTAAGCCCACTAGCATTTGAGATGTAAGAAGAGGATTCTTCAGACTTGAGAAAATTAGGAATGTACCAATGAGAAAGCCTTTCAGGAGAATCCCAAAGCAGCCAAGCTGTTCTGAAAAACAAATGTGTATTGTAAGTCTCAGATGCATAGATGTCAACCAAGTCCTTGGAAAGGAGTAGAGAAAGAATGTGTTTTACACAGAGGCTTTAGATAAGGAGCTCCTTTGGAATAAGGACATGTTCAAGAAAAATTATTACACTGTAAGAAAGCACATTTTATTATTCTAAAATTTCTGTATATTTTTTCAGCACTGATTATGACTACAGAATATGTAAATCATTTTAGAAATCAAGTGATTTAATAAGCAGAGGTTTTTTATACTCAGAAACAACATTGTGTTAATATAACAACACAAATTCTTGCCTCAAACTTACTTACACTTCCGTTCGTATCCTTCTGTACCTTATTCTTTTATTTTGAGTACAGATATAACTGGTATTGAAGGCTAAAGTAAAGACACTGATAATAATGTATCAGGCTTTAGCTTAAGATGCTTATATATCTTTAAAGAGTGTGTGTTCATTGCATGTATGTGCATCTGAGAGAACTGTCTGGTTCAGCATTAAAAATATATATATATGTGTTCCATTTATTTTATAATTTTAAGAAAGCATAGCATTGGTTTTAAATGTGGGTGGGTTTTTTTTTTTTTTTTTTTTTTGGGAACATCATCCTACATTAAAGGTGATGGTAAAATTAACTGTTATAGGCATAGGCCAGGACTAAGATGTCTGAAGGGGAGGAGGTGAACACTTTGTAAGACTAATAGAATGACTGAAGAGTCACTCAAAAATGCCCCAAAAGACCTAAGTGATTGAAGTAGTACTTCAGGCAAAATTTAAAACCTTAACTTACATTACTTAAAACAGCAGTTCAGTTGGAGGTTTCTATATGCCACAGGTTTCTAGTGTCCTTTCAACAGTAAAAGTCCCTGGAAAGCCCCTGTAAGGCATATGTGAAAACGCTTTGGTCCTGCTATGGCTGAAGAACATGACACCTTGCATGCCTACACATTAGTTGGATCCAGATGGAAGTGTCCTTCTAATTATTTTGAATAGATTCAGTGTGGTAGATGATGCCTATCAATAGCCAACATATTCCTAAAGCTCATGCTCCACAGAAAATAACAAGGTAGCTACCTACTTCTTTTTAATCATGCACATGCTGCCATGAAGTAACTGACTCTCACACCCAGCCTACCTTTAGTTCTCACCATTCAGTATCCTTCCACTTAACCAATAGTTGCATGATTTGGGGGTTTTCATACAGAAAACTTAATTCCATATAAAGAATGAGGAAAAAGTAGATCTCCAGGTAGATCTTCAGAATCAGATTCTTCACAGGAAGACTGTTAAACCAGATGAAGAGAGAGAAAGAGACATTTGAAATCTCTCCAACAGGAGAAAGAGACATTTGAAATTTCTCCAGCAGTAAGATACTTAATTTCAGGTTGGATTTCAGAGCCTGGGACTTCTTCCTCGATCTAATGCTCAAGTCATATAGGGTAAAAATAATTGCCCTTCACTTTCCCTTGCCTTAGGACTTGCTGAAGGAAAGAATGGAGCCTCCCTGTCCTACATAATAGGTAAGAATTTTAATTATTTGGCTGCTTCATAAAAAGAGGACAACAAAGTGAGAAAGAAACAATTAGAGAATTCTTTGCCTTATTTAGGGGGGAGGGATGGGGGAGGGGAGGTGGAGAGGTATTATTGAATTAGAGGTAATACTTGCTGTTCCGGGCACTGGATTTCAAGTGGAACACCTCTAAGTAAATCACTTATACAGGGAGGATTGAAGAAAAACTGCTATCAGCCACATTTTCCCACCAGCTAGCTTTAGATGACACCCCAAATAGGATGCTGTCTGTTGGTAATTCCCAACCAGTGTTCTGCTCATCTTGGATCTCATTCTGAAGTTTGGCGCTTGCTTCCTGTATGCATTATACCAGGAATCTAAGCCTGTAATATTGTATTCTGGATTCTACTCTGGAGAAAATAGTATTACAAAATTCATGACTGATATATCTTTTTAGGTGCTTAATTCCTTCTAACATCAATGGGAACCAGATTTGTAGATGCATTTGAAAAATCTCACCTAAAATTTGCATTTAACAAAAGTAATTATTGCTTGTGATGCTCATTGCTACAATGTGCAAATATTAGATTGCTACATTTCAACAATTCTACATATTGCATCTGGAAAGAGTTAGTTGTTTAAGCTGGGATTCACAACCACAATGTTACTCTCAGAAATAAGACTTTCAGAAACTCTCAAAAACTTGGCAAAAGGGAACACCTCTTATTTGTAGCATTAAGAAGTTATTGTTAGTCTAATTAAAGCCTTAACAGTCTCATCAAAATTCAATAAACTTTTATTATTAATCTAGTTACAATGATATTAACACTCACTTTCCAATTTTTCTAATTAATACAGAAAAACTCACTAATTAAGCAGTTAAAGTTGCTATACATATTCTTCCTAGGACCTGCTCTTTTCTCTGGTGCGGGGTACATCTTCACATTGCTCTGCTGAGTCCTAAGATATGCAGTCTTCCTCAAGAGAATAGGTAGGGAGATTGGTTACAATGGATTAGAAATATGGAATCCACTGTACTATAATGCAACTAACATAACATATTGCTTTGACAATCCACCCTGTATAAAATGTTTTTTTTCTGTCAATGGCTAAGACTAAGCTGCTTCAGAATGTTTATCATCACTTTTTATCACCCACCCCTGGACAAGATTTGATTTTAAAGAGTGTGTTTTAAGTGGATGCAATAGCGTTTAAGTTCTATTGTCTGGTTTAAATGTACACACAACACAATGGTGAACTGCTACTACTGTGGAAAATTACTTTTCATTAGGAAATGCATGATTTAGCTAAAAAGTGAGATTTTTTAAACTATATAACCTGTATAGAACATCAAGTTTTATTTGGGAAGATTAATGGCAAAATATATATATATATATATATATTTAGAAGCCCAGAAAAATCACAGGACTGTTAAAGTACCTATCTGAAAACAAGCAGTTGTTGTTAGTTTTTTAACAGCACATGAAATTCTAGTGGTTTATGGTGAGCAGAAGAGGGAGCTCTTGAACTATAGCACAGTGCTCCTGAGAGTCAGATTCTGAAGAGTATACCTTTAGTCCTGGCATTATTATAATTAAATTGCTGGCTGTTTGAAAGTAGCCCACTCAGTGAAATGGTGTATCCAAGGTGTTAGTGGTGCCTTTTAAACACACATAAACAAAATTGGGGAAAAAAAGAGCAAGAATTGCAAAATCTGAAAATAAAAATCAAAGCAGCAATAGCTTGTCTCTCCTGTTAAATACAAATCAGATACATGCATACAGTTTCATAGAAAGTATTAATGTGCTTAATTAAAAGACCCTGTAAGACATTGCTAAAAAGATTATTTTTGTATATAATAATAATTTTTAAAAAGCTATGCTTATCACTGAATATCCGTCTATATGTTATCTAAAAAGAAAAAAAAAATCCTATTCATATATTCAGATCCAGACACAAGTTACCAACATTAATTCATCCATCATTCAAACTGAACCAAAATTAGAAACCCCTAATATTCAAGTGTCATTTCTCAGGAAGATTTTTTAAGGCCGTAGATAGAACTTAAGCAAAACATTACTGACATATGTAGGTTGCCCAAGGTGGGATTTATTTTACCTACCTCAGCCTTCTAGGTATAGTAGCTAGGTATCTTGTTAGGTATCTACCCAAGCTAGGTATCTTGCTATCAAAGCTCACCTTATCATCAGGGCAATGAAATAGGTACTATCAGTGAAGGAATAACTTACCCATCCTGAAGCAGGTGTCCAAGACTTGCTGTCATGAATTACCCTCTTTATAAGCTTAATTCTTTCAATTGATTAAACAGATAGTTCAAAATGATTCAGTTTTAGACTAGTAAATTTGACTGAAGATAATACCATCTTGTCAGTGAATAGACGAGAACTCATCTTGATGGTATCCAGGACAGCTACACATGACTTTAGTATGTCATAACACCTATGGGAGATCCATTTTCTTCTAGCAACCAGGCCTGACAGCAGAAGCCTCTGTTACTAAATTGCATCTAAACTTGGTTGTCTGGACCAGGAGCTAAATGTCAACATAAAGAAAAGGTGAATCATAAAAAAGGTAGTCTGCCTCTATCAACGTGCAAATTACAGCAAAATCTGTTTTACAGGACATTTTTTCACCCTTTTCTCTCAGTCTTCTTACTGAAGAAATCATTCGAAGAAATTGTTAGAAGAAACAAACCAATGTAGGTTAACCTTTTACTGGACTGCACTGACAAGAAGGTATCCAGCAAGTTGCGAGAGTGATTATTCCCTTCTGCTTGGCACTTGCAAGATCCCACCTGGAGTTCTGGGTTCAGTTTTGGGCCCCACAGTACAAAAAAAATGCTGCATACTGGAGCAAGTCCCAGTCAGGGTCACAGAAATAATTAGGGGGCTGGACACATGACATAGGAGGAAATATCTAAATTTAACTGGGCAGGATCCTAAACAATCTGATCTATCTTTGAAGATCACCCTGCTTTGAGTAAGGGGTTGGACTACATGACCTCTTGGGGTGCCTTCCAACCTAAATTATTCTATGGTTTTATGATTTTATACAGACATTGAGGGTTTATTCTGATCCTGTCAGAATACTCATGGTGTAACTGAATGTGTGTATGGCTTCTCTGCTTGCCACTAGTAGAGGGAGATGAAAGCAGGGTTGAGAAAATATCTGCCCTGTATTCTTATTTACTTGAGCATATGCCAAATGCAGGCGTTCATTTATTTGTAAGCACATGAGCAGGGCAGGGATAAAGAGGGCTTATCATAATATCTAGCTGATTTCTCAGCCAGATCAAGTCACTGTGCTATGCTTAATTCTTCTGAAAGATCCATTTATGTTATAGCTCTTCTTGTGACAGTACCAGGATCAGGATGAGGTCACTAGCCTGTCTTCAAAGCTGTCGACAGAAGATTTAATTCATTGCCAGACAGATGGAAAGTAGACATATCTTTTCTTGAAACAGAATGAAGACAAAGGCTATTTCCCAAAGGAAAGAAAAATAATGCAAGGTTATATATCAAAGGAGTCTTTTAAGTCCCACATAAAATGTATTTGAGCAGAAAAAATAGTAGCCAAGTAGGTCCAAAGTGCATAGCCAATATCCTGAACTATCATGTCATCTGTGTTACATATTATGGTTTAAAATATAGTTATATATATTTTATTTAAATAATAGACTAGAAATATATTAAGAAAACTTCAAAAGCAAATCCTTTAATTAATCAAGTTTGAAAATATACAGAAATTTAAAAAAGAACTTCTAAAATGACAGGATGTGAATAGAATTTTGCAGAAAATTAGAAAATATGCCTAAAGTCACTCAAAAGAAAACCCTCAATGGGTGTGCTTTCTTAGTAGCTTGTAAAAAGAAAAGTCATATCTCTTAAATATGAGCACAACTCCCTAATCAATATTCTGCTAAATTTCATGAGAACAAACAAACTCAGAAAGTTTTGTTCCAGGGGCTGTCAAATTTTGCACCAGATGGCCTTCTGCCACTCATACTTGCTATAATGACAATTATATAACTCATTAGGATATGACATCACTGCATTAATTACAGGCACTATTTACAGGTAAATTAGTGTTAAAACATATTTTTAGCAATTAAAGCAATCTAGCCAAAGCAAAGAGGGTAGCTAGAAAATCTGATCAGCAACGTCTCCAGTGACTAGGAAGCACAGCATCAGAACCAGTATACTAAACTGCATTAACATATTTTCTGACCTCTTTGTTTATACTGTAATGCACAAACATCCTCTTCATGTTAGAAGTCTGAATTACTTCTTGCATTTATACAAGAAAAATTCTCTATCACAGACAGGCCTATCAGTTCCCTGAAAAGTTCAAGGATCCCTTTCAATATAACGCATTAAGTTTGGGGTCAGTGTCAAATAGCTGTGATTTTTTTTTCCCCTCAGTAGTTACATTCTGGCAGGTATATGTTTAAAAAATAATTAAAAAAAAAAAGAAATAAAGCATTACAGTATCTAGAGAAATAATTCTCAAGAGGACTAAGTATGCTCTTCCTTTGGCTATTTTCTTCCCAGTTTTATTAACACAAAAGAGCTTTTCCAAAAGGAGTTCATTTTTATATATGAACACCCAAACACACTTCTTTTTTTTTCTCTCTCTCTCTCTCATATACAATTTTCACAATGCACCACAGACATAGAATTTAATGGATGAACTAGAAAAATATTGTGCTGAAGTGGCTTCTGATACTGCACTGTGAGTACGGCTACAGTTCTGCATTAAGGGCTGAAACACTGATAAGTCATTGTGAACTACTGAGAAAGTGGAGCATTTCAGAAGATTCCTTTGGTCTTTATAACTGTTTATTTGTGTACAGAAGTACAGATATTTGGTGAAACTCACCCTGCATGCTGAATAAAATAAGCTCTGTAAAACTGAGATGTAGAAATTTGGCAAAATACAATTATACGCACTTATGAAAGAAATACTTTAAGCCTACTAAAGCTTCATATTTATTTATGATTAGTTGAATGTGCTTAAGTAAACCAAAAGATTTAAGAAACTAATTCATAATGATATTCTTTTTCGTTCACAAGACAATTTTGTTCTCTAGATATAGCCCCTTAATCAAATATACAAAATAAATATCAATTAGAAGCCACAAAGCATGGTAGAGGAAGACTTTGCTTTATGACAGTTCCTACCAGTATTTACTCCTGTCTCTACCCGCATGAAAACAAATCAAATACCAAGACATGATTATCATAGAGGAAGTGTTTGTTTAACTATGAGAAATTGCTTCAAAATTTAATTCAGTGCCATGTTGGTGAACACATTTTTTTCCTGTAGGTTAGGTATTGTTTTACTTGGCAAGAGTATTTTAGAAAGTTGTGTTGTTATTTCAGACAAATCTTTCAAGACTTATAGTACAGAATATCATCCAGAAAAAAATCAGCATATATGTGTATGTACACATATATGTATTTAGACACATATATACACATGTATATATATACATATATGCGTGTATGTATGTTTATATATACACCATTGTGTATTTGTTCATATATACACATAAGCACATGTACATATATACATATGCATTCTTCCATACGTATATATATATAGTTCCCAACACTGAATGATTTGGGGAGGCAGTGAACACAAGCCAAAAAAACAGAATACCTCATTCCGCCTCTGTTCATAGGTGACCACAGATAAATACTTACTGTGGCTCTTCTCACTGTGAAAACTGGAATTCTCTGCGACATTATGTTTTGAAATGCCTGGCTTACTGTGCTAAGAAACTAATACATGAATTTTAATGTGATGCAATGCAGAAATATCACTTTAAAAAAAATTGAAGTTTTTTTTTTTATATGACTGGCATAAGGTTTTATGAGTGACTGATTTTTTTTGTTAAGCTTCTTATTTATTTTTTAATGACTGTATAGTTTTCTCAATAGTTTTAAATATGTTTGTTGCTTACTCTACTTCATCCAGCCTCTTACAATTACTTCTCAGGAATAAAAAATATTTTTAAAATGCTAAATAGTCTTTATATCTTTTTTCCAGTGAAGTGACAGAAGTGAAAGAGACTGACTAAATTTTCAAATCTTGTGTTTGTCTGTGTTTGTGTCTCAATAGCATATATGGTTGACTGGAAAGTTTGCCTTGAAGTCATGACTGCGCTAAAAATTTTCTGTAACACAATTACTTATGAATAAGGATTTATCTTTAGAAGAAAATTATAGATCCTTCCTATGCCAGATTAATTGTACAAATCCATTTTCTATTTTTTAAATTTTATTATAATTTTAAATTATAAAATACAGAAATACATATTGTATTAATTAATTTAAAAAATCACAGACTATTATACAACAATCATAGTTTTTTTATGAAATAAACAATAGTACATATGGGATAATTTTTTACATTATTTTGAAATAGCAGGGTATTTACATCTAGAAGGCAGGAGACAATTATATCTAGACATCATATGTAGACAACAGAAAAAGATAAAAATAAGTATTAAACTGCTTTACACATTCTAAACATAGATTACAGAGAAAAAGTGTTGCCAAGGTGTCAACGTTTTGATATGTAAGCACTTCATATTCAAGAGAGCCCTATAATAAACTTGCTTCATATTAATTTCAAAAGAAACATGGTATAATCACTCATATTCAGATAAGGTTGAATCCTCAGTAGCTTCCTTATTTCCTTCTGCTTCACAAGGATATTTCCTTTTTTGTGTGTAATTGAAATAACAAAGAACCCTTTGCCTAATCATAGTCATGAAACAAGAACTTTTACCATGTTTAGCTAATCACAATTTAATAGAAAACATAAGAAAAACGTAGACTGAAAGATCTTAAGTATGAATTATATTTTTTCTTGACTGAGTCACTGAACTAATTTCCAAAACCCTGTTCACTGCCCGCAGGAGTGAACCTTCTGGTGGTTAGCCCCATCCTGTATGAATTGCGGAATTTGTCCACAGCATCAGTTCTGCTCTAGTGGTTGGATTATAGACCCACAAAGCAGAAGAAGTCCCAATGAAAAATGTAGTCCTATATTGGAATCTGGGCATGTACCATGAAATAGCAGTTACTGGTGGATTTTTCTCCCTACAAAGACAGAATCTAGCATGGTCATCAGTGGCTGCAAAGAGCAACTCCTGATTTTTCATCCTTTACTTACTGCAAACTAAATAGTTTTTAAGTACTGCACACTTCTCTTTGTATCAGAGAGGACATCATACTTTAAGCAGGGGGGAAGAAAATGCATGAAAACTACACATAATAATTATTGCATATAGCACCAATATTTTGGAATGTTTCTTCATATGATTATCTTGTCAGAGTAGTATTGCCATACTTTATCTGACATGAGCTATTACTCCAGATTTTCTAATTTTTGAAAATTCATAAATACTTCAGACAAAATGCCATTACTGTTTATGACAAATTATATGATACTACTTGAAGGTTTCAGTGGCAGAACATCTGAAAGTATTTGAAATACACAGAGTTATAGATCTTGGTGTACAAGAAACTAAAACAATATAATTAACTGCTGTAAATTTGATATTGTCACATTTTTAATATCTTGAGAAGGGCAAAAGAAAGTTAGACATGTATGTATTAAAGTATAAAATAAAGCTTCAATTTATCTGTAAATGAAGTACATTAATAGCTGTTGATCAAAGCCACATAAAATGTCACAATGTTCTATTCTTTATTTTGATTTAATAAATCTAATTTTATTTATTTAATATTTATTAATATTTTATATATAAATAATTATTAATATATAATTATATGTATATTTATATACATTAATAAAAATATAAATATTTTTATTTATTTAATAGATATTTAAACAGAATTAGATATACAAGTCAGCAACCAAATTATCAATTCAGTCATACTTTTTCAGTTGCCTTGAATTTATCAACTTGGGCATGACTAAATAGTCATATGGGGGCTTGAGAAAAAAGAACAAAAAGGGAATTTTTACAAACAAAAATTTCCATCTTTCATATCATTTGTTAGACTATCTTCTCATGCTTTTTTTTTTTTTCACTTAGTCATCCATTAATATCAGTTTCAATTTGCCATTTATTCTACGTGCTCAAATAAATCAAATGTTCAAAGATGCGGATGTTCAAAGATGCTTATCCCTCTCCAGTTCCTCCATAGGAAAGGTATACATGTACTCTAGGAGTACTATTTCATTAAATACATCAACATTTCAGGGGCCTATAGTAGACAGATTAGATTACATCTTAAATTTGAAGCTCCTATTAAATGTAGGGTGCTAGGAGGCAAGAAAATAATTCAAAAAATCACAGGAAGATCAAAAATAGGGACCCAAAAAGCTTAGAAAGATCTGCATATGTATCTAGATCTGAATAAACTTCACTTAAGCTAGTCATAAATTAACAAAAATTCAATAATGAAAATTCATAGCACCTGACATTCCAGCTTTTATAGTGTTATTTGTAAACCTAAAGTCTTGGAGTCTGTCAAAAGCTTGTTCTCACCAAGGGCAGAGCCCATAGCAAGCATACATTTTAAAAGATGCAGGGAGCGGTTTTGAATTATGTGAATGCCAAACAACCTTTTCAAGTGTTTTAATATATTAACAATACATTTTTCATGAACAGATTATCCAAGCAACATTTCTGGAATATTTCCCAACTTAACAAGGACTGTCAAAATGGCTTCTTGAGAAGTGTTCCTCAAAATAGGGCTTCAAATACCAAATATAAAGCTCAAACTGAAAACTCTTTCATTCAGTTTGGCATCACTTTGATGTGACCAACATTTATTTGCTTTGTATTAGGCATGGATTCTATTTTTGGAAAGGCATTTCAGTAACAAGTAAGGAATCATGGCAATAATCAGCTGTTTGATTTGGAGCTTGAGAATACAAACATCAAACTTTTTCTTTTGCGTTGTGACATCAAATAGTAGCATGTATTTCCTGAGTAAACAGGTGAAGGGGAAAGAGAAGCTAGACCAGGAAGAAGACTGAAGAGCATCTAGAGCATAGAAGAACAGAAGAAAGATGGACCAGGGAGGGGAATAGGCAAAGGGTAGAACGAGCATTTCAAAATTCAGCACACTGTGGGAAGGTAGAGAAGAAGGTACTTTAGCAATGAACCAGAAATAAATTAAGAAAGCTTCAGAAAGAAATATTTTAATAAACTTGGTTAAGGATAGATACATGAATTGAAAGAAAGAATATGCATAATGATAAAATGCGAATAAAATAGGAAATGTACCTAAAATTACAAGAAAGAAAATCCTTATTGGGTTTGCTGTCTTATCAGCTTGTAAAAAGAGAAGATACAGATATTTGACTTTGTCATTGTCTGTGGACTTAAGGGCTAGACATGGGAGTGTGGTGGCATGGAAGAGGAGGGGGAAAAGCAGTTTCTTGGCCTTGAAAGCTGTTTTCCAATTTTGGCTTTGGTGGACACCTTCTTATGACGTTCAGAAGAGGAAAGAGAGCATAGCCATGTTCTTAGTCATGGCTTCTGACTGATTACTCTTTGATTGTCACTGGTCAGGGGAACTTGCTTTGTACATCTGTGTATTTCTTCTTAAATAATGAGGTTAATTATGCTAAAATAGTTGAACTGATGTTTCTCTGGTACTGTTTTCAAACCAGACAGTCATAGTCTTTGGGAAAAAAAGGTTGAAGTTTACATGATTAATTTATTCACAGAATCACAGAACAGTTGAGGTTGGAAGCGACCTCTATATGTCACCTCATCCAACTCCTCTGCTCAAGCAGGGCCACCTAGAGCATGTTGCCCAGGATTGTATCCAAATGGCTTTTGAATATCTCCAAGGATGGAGACTCCACAACCTCTCTGGGCAACCTGTTCCAGTGCTCTGTCACCCTCACAGTAAAGATGATTTTCTTTACGCTCAGATGGAACTTCCTGTGTTTAAGTTTGTGCCCGTTG
Source organism: Dromaius novaehollandiae (assembly GCF_036370855.1). Classification (NCBI taxonomy): domain Eukaryota; kingdom Metazoa; phylum Chordata; class Aves; order Casuariiformes; family Dromaiidae; genus Dromaius; species Dromaius novaehollandiae. Next base: position 171,319,320 of record NC_088098.1, on the reverse strand, counting down.
CCTCTCATCCTAGCACTGGGCACAACTGAGAAGAGTCTGGCCCCATCTTCTCTACACCTTCCTTTCGGATATTTATAAATATTGATAAGATTGCTCCTCAGTCTTCTCCAGGCTAAACAGCCCCAGGTGTCTCAGCCTTTCCTCATAGGAGAGATGCTCTAGTCCCCTCATCATCTTTGTAGCCCTTCACTGGACTCACTCCAGTAGCTCCACATCTCTCTTGTACTGGGGAGTCCAGAACTGGACACAGTACTCCAGGTGCGGCCTCACCAGGGCAGAGTAGAGGGAAGGATCACCTCCCTTGACCTCTTGGCAATACTCTTCCCAATGCAACCCAGAATACCATTGGCCTTCTTGGCCACAACGGCACATTGCTGTCTCATGGTCAACTTGGTGTCCACCAGGACTCCCAGGTCCTTCTCCGCAGAGCTGCTATCCAGCAGGTCATCTCCCAGCTTGTCCTGGTTCATGGGGTTATACCTCCCTAGGTGAAAGACTTGGCACTTGCCTTTGTTGAACTTCATGAGGTTCCTGTCTGTCCATCTCTCCAGGCTGTCCAGGTCCTTCTGAATGGCAATACAGCTGTCTGGTGTATCAGCCACTCCTCCCAGTTTTGTATCATCAGCAAACTTGGATCCCTTCATCCAGGCTGTTGATGAATCAGTTGAACAATATCGGACTCAGTATTTACCCCGGGGGTCACTGCTAGCTACAAGCCTCCAGCTACACTTTGCGCCACTGATCACAACCCTTCTAGCTCTGCCATTCAGCTGCTTCTCAGTCTACCTCACTGTCCACTCATCTAGCCCACACTTCCTGAGCTTACCTATGAGGATGTTATGGGACACAGTGTCAATAGCTGAAGTCAAGGTAGACACCATCCACTGCTCCTCCCTCTTCTACTCAGCCAGCCTTCTATGATGGGATGACTATCAGTTTGGTTAAGCATGATTTCCCCTTTGTGAATCCATGCTGCTATTCCTGATCACCTTTTTATCCTCTACATGCTTAGAGATGGCATCCAGGATGAGCTGCTCCATCACCTTTCCAGGGATGGAGGTGAGGCTGAGTGGCCTGTAGTTTCCTGGGTCCTCCTTCTTGCCCATTTTGAAGGCTGGAGTGACAATGGCTTCCTCCTAGTCCTCAGGCACCTCTCCTGTTCTCTATGTTCTTTCAAACTGATTGTGAGAGGCCTAGCAATGACATCTGCCAGCTTCCTCAGAACTCATGGGTGCATCCCATCGGGGCCCATCTGTCAGGTTTTCCTAAATGCTCTCTAACCCAATCCTCTTCAACCATGGGAAAGTCTTCCTTTCTCCAGACTTTCTCTCTTGTCTCCAGGGTCTGGGATTCCTGAGGGCTGGTCTTAGCAGAAAAGACTGAGGCAAAGAAAGCATTCAGCATCTCTGCCTTTTCTCTATCCTCTGTCACCAAGGCCCTTTCCCATTCACCAGTGGGCCCACATTTTTTCCTAGTCTTTCTTCTATTGCCGATATATTTAAAGATGACCTTCTTGTTGTCCGTAACATCCCTGGCTAGACTGAACTGGGCCTTGGCCTTCCTATCCCCATCCCTGTATACTCGGATGACGTCCCTATATTCCTCCCAAGTGGCCTATCCCTGCTTCCACCTCCTGTACACTTCCTTCTTCTGTTTGAGTTTTGCCAGGAGCTTCTTGTTCATCCACGCAGGTGTCCTGCCACCTTTGGTCAACTTCTTGCCGATTGGGATGCACCATTCTTGAGCTTGGAGGAGGTGATCCTTGAATATCAACTAGCTCTTTTGGACCTCTCTTCTTCCTAGGGCCCAATCCCATGGGATTCTTCCAAGAAAGTCTCTGAAGATGCCAAAGTTTGCTCTCCTGAAGCCCAGGGATGTGATCATACTCGTTGCCCTGCTTCTTCATCACAGGATCCTGAACTCCACCATCTCATGGTCACTGCAGCCAAGGCTGTCCCCAACCTTCAAATCTCCAACCAGCCCTTCCTTTTTTGTTAGTACAAAGTCCAGCAGTGTGCCTCTCCTCATTGGCTCCTCCATCACCTGTGTCAGAAAACTATCATCAATGCTCTGCAGGAACTCCCTGGATTGCTTGTGCCTTGCTGTGCTGTTCCTCCAGCAGATATCAGATATTCCTAATTCTGTTACTTGTACTGCCACTATTTGAAGTTATTTTTTCATTAGATGAGGAGTTCACAAAAATTAAATATCTGGGGGCAGGAACCATCTTTTCACATTGTCTTTCACAGTCCTTAATCTATGGGTGGTATCCATTGATATTTAGTAACAAGTACTAATAGTTTTAATTAAGAGCCAATTGTTCTTTTCAGCTTTCTTCTGCGTAATAGTACTTCTCCTGCTTGTACATCTGCTGTGATACTGCTTCAAGATGTTTTTCATTTGTCTCACACATTAAGCAAGATCGAGCATTGTCTGAAAAATGGATGGAAGCATTGTATACAAAATCAAAAGTACTACAGGGAATTCTACCAGTGCTTATTAGTAAAATAACACTGACCTCTTCATCAAAACTGAAGCAATGCCTTGAAATAATGCATGAAATTACAATATCATAAATACCATTTTCAGGTGATATGTAAAGTCAGTACTGCATTTTATCTTGAAAGACACTTCAGTATTTTTTTCTGAATAATGTGTACTTTCTGGATAGACTGAGAGTGTACTTCTACAATTTGTACCACAGCTACCTAGACTGTTTGGCAGCTCGTAGGTATACTTTCCAAGTGAAAAAAAATCTTTTATATTTTGCCATTTGTTCCTTTATATCTCTGTGTGTGTGCATGTTTATAAGAACTTACATGTAAATGAGTTTGAAACATTCCAGGTAGCTCTGAAAAAGTGGCACTATAATGCCACACCTTCACCCCACAGGAAAAAAGTTCTAACCCATTTCTATCTTACTCCCCCTGCCCACCTTCTCATTGCTAAGGAAAGAAAATTTTGACACCAAAATTAAGCATAATAGCTGTTCTGAGGGGATAGAGGGAGTTGTGGGGCTGGGGGGGGGGCAGGTCATAGTCACAAGTGAAGGAAAACTGATCTTTTGAATCCCAACTTCATTTAGGTATGAGGTAGGCTTCTAACTGGTGAACATTTATGGTGTTTTGTTAAGCATGTTCAAAAGCAGGCATTCGGGTATCTTGGGAATGCTGCTGATATAGAAACTTAGGCATCAAAATTTCGATAGGGCTACACTTTAGACAAGAGCTAAATACAGCTTTAGAAAATCAAATTGTTGAACCTGGTACATTGTAGACCATCTGCGAGGTAATCAAGGATCCTTTCACAAACCTTCAATTAGTATGGCTAGTTGATTTCTATATAAATATTTAAAGTTAACTCTAATTCTTATTTTGTTTGTGAGCCAGATGTGTGAAATAGATCTTTTAAATCAGGAAAATTTGAAAATTTCCTGTTGAGTAGGTAGCAGACAGAGCAAATTATTTGTTAAAAGGTTATTCAGCTTAATCTACCTTAAGATATTTTTCAAAGACCCTCAAACCTGTTCTAAGCACAGGCATTCCCGGTTGCAGATTTACATTTTCATACACTGTGCATCACACTGTGTTTTCATAATCACACAGTAATAATGTCAATGCATTTTTTCTTTAAATTTATCTAGCTTTTCATTACTATTCCTTTTTAACAATTCGGAATAAAAATACAGTTCCTTAGTCATGTGTTTTATTAATTCATTGTTGATAATTCAATAGGGCATTTGTTTATTTGTTTAAATTATAATGAAACCAGTATGCCTGTTAAAATACTTTTGTATAAAATCGTGGCAAACACAGATTAGGACCATAAAGGTAAATGAAAAGTAGGCACAAGATGGAGTTAAACAGATTCAAATTCTTTAACTGTGGAGTGGGAGGAAATGTTAGGCTTGAACCCACCTTCAAATACGAAATGCTAACTGAATCATTGCAAAGTTAACGGTCTCTTGTCATATAAATAAATCATTGTAAATCCTAGAATTCAGCCTGGGGATAGTCTGGGGAGAAGTAAGATGACATTGAGAAGAGAGGGCAGAGAAAGCCAGGGTACCCAATTAGCTAAACTTCAGAGATAGTAGACAGCAAGAGGCAAAGGACCCTTGACAGGCACCACACAGGCAAGCCTCGGACTCCAGATGGTGCAGCCCATAGAAGAGGGGTTTGCCCTGAGGTGCTCCCCAAGAGTTAACGAACCCCAGGCGCATGACGGCCAGAGCCACCACACCGTGGGGCTGCTGTAGCCTGGGGTCACACCCTCTAACAACCCCATGATTGACAAGTCCAGACAAATGAGAAGTGACACCGCAGACCCACACCATAGACATCTCCAACTGTGGAATTCCCCACAGAATTTCCCACAGAATGACCTGCTAACACACATGTTGTTACCATCCTAGCAGTGCTGTGGGCTGAGCACTAGGTTGCCTGATGTGCATGCTGCTATTTAGAGCTACATAGCTTTTGCATAGCTGTGGCTGGCCTTGTTTTGACTGGCTATAAAAGAGAGTAAACGATATAGGTTGTTGTGGACTCAGACCCATCTTCAGCTGGCCTGCAGACCTGAGGACCCACCCATCGGCAGGGACACCCGTGATATCAACTTGATGTGAATGGCATGGTGAGGAGAAAGCAGGGAAAACTATACTGGAGGCGTGGCCCACAAGAGTCAAGAGCCATCACTGTACGTGCACCTGTTGCCTGAGAAATTGGGGAAAACTATACTAGAGGGGTGGCCCTCAAGGAAAGGGCAAGAGTGACTGCTGTATCATGCACTCACTGATTTAACTGTAGAGCTCTGATATGTATGTGTATTTTCAGTTCTGTTATATTTCTAGCTTTACTATGCTTTTAGCTTTGTTATAGCTTCTTATCGCTAATAAATTCTTACACTTGACAAATGATGATCTCTCAAGTTCAGTGCAACTAACCCTGGAATCTGAAAGAATCCTGGTCACCCCTCTACTGGTGCATCATAACCCTCTGGATAATGTATATTCACGTATAGCTTAGGATATAGCAAGTCAATATATTTCATTTGCCTGAAACCACTTAGTAATCCCATAGGCTTTGTTCAAATTAGTCACATCATAAATATATTTGCTCACTTAAGTTATTACATAAGTGGACCAACACAAAATATTAGTAACACAATGGCCTTCAGTTGATTGTTATAGATAACTCTGACCACAAAAAACAAACATGGTGTGGACAGAGTTTCTGCACTTTTGTCTGACAGCTGAAAATGTCTTTTTACATATTTGTTCCAAAAAGTTGAATAAGTGGATATAGCTGCATATGTGGATATATATGTTGGATATAGTTCACTTAGAGTGGTCTATTTAAAAGATTGGAGCATATTTCGATAACAACTTAATAGTTCCTATGCCAAAGACTACGGGAAAAATGGTAACGAGGAAGGAGCATTTAGATTAGGAAGACATGACTTAACTTCTACTGAACAAAGAGAAAATACTGTATTTGTCTGTAATGTCAAAGAGCAGATATTTACTGAGTCAGCCTATTAATTAGCTATGTTTACCAAAAGATCATGCATGCGTCTGAATAAATGACCAGCTCTAATTGGTCACTATCTCAGGGGACCCAGGGATGGTTTTTGTTAGGCTGGGATGACACAAATCTGAACCGTGACCAGCTGGAGCAGACTCTCCTCTTCCAATATGTCCATATTTCCCTGCTGAGAAGCCTTCTGCCAGAGCAGGCTTCTGTCAAAACTCTCACTGTGGCTTGTCCATCACCATGATGAATCAGCATTTTGTTCTGTAACAAGTTTGTAATGAGAATTCATTTTTTAGCTGCTTCCATCCTGAATGAAGAATGATACGCATAATCATTTAAAATCAAATTAGATTCTAATTAGTTTGCTTGAGGAGCTTCAAAACAAAATTCTGTGCTTCTTACAATACTTCCTCTCTTGCATATGTTATATACCTACCTTAAAGAGAAGCCTCTAGCCAGATTTTGAAAGAGACAGACTGTGTATTTGTTATACATAAAACCTATTTATGTCAATAGAAACATATTACTACATCATACATCAGGTAAGTATATAAATGGAATGTTTTCCTTCAAAATCAAAAATCTAATTTTCACCTACATTTCAAATTAGCATTTCCTACTTAGAAATGTGTCTGCTGCAAGTTATTCCTGTTTTCACGTGTCCCTTTATCTGTGGCTGGATTCAAGGTATTAATTTATCATCTGTTTCTCTTATGATTGTGCGATATTAGATGAATGTTATAGCATAATCTCTTACTTTACCTTGAATTTTATTGATAAAATTATATAAAATCTTAAACCAACTCAGTCCCAACAGCCAAAGAGACCTCTCCACAAACAGAGATAAGAAGCAGTCAGTCATCCTTTCTTATTCACCAGGAAGCTCTAATTAAGTTCTGTGATTTTTTTCTTCTCACAATTTAATTTCTTCTCCCGAATTAGAAATAATTTTGTTGTTATTTCCTTCATTCCTTCAGAACTGTTATATGTGATGGATATTGCAGTTCCTAATGCTGTACATGGCTTGTCTACTTTGATTTCATCAGACTAATTTCTTCTCTTCTCTCATTTGTTCTCTCTTTCAGTTCGTGCCTCTTCCTTTAACCAACCAAGAATTTTTTTTCAGGATATTTGTTTTCTCTCATTCCAAAGACAGTTGAAATAAACCATCTGACCAAAAGGTCTAGTGTCTGCAATAATGGATGGTGAAGGATAAAGGAAAAGAGTTTAATGGGATATTGTTCTCTTGTTACACTTCTCCCAGGTATGACACACCATTCAAGTCTGTTACGCTTTGGATCTTGACAGACCTTCAAATGCATACTGAATGTCATGGGGGATTGCGGATGTGGCTGCAGGAACAATGAAATTTAATCTACCGTTTATTTACTAAGCGTGATAGCTATAGTGGATAATGATTTCTGGTCCAAGATTTCTGTTCTAACACACACACACACACACACACACACACACTGCAAACTCACATTAATCAGCTCTCTGGCCCATTTCATACCCTCACTGCAGACCCGCGGGAGGAGGACCTTCACTCCGACCACACAACCTGTCCCGGCCCTGCCTGGCATTCCACTCTTGCACATAGCTGTTCCACCTTGTACTCAGTCTTCAACAAGGCATCAAAAATCCATGTATGGAGTTTCCCCTGGAAAGGGCTATTGTCTTCATTATTTATTGCTTTCTGAATTAGAGCATTGGCATAAATCTTGCAACATCTTTGACTTTCTACATACTTAGGGCCAATGAATGTTTGTTACCGGGATTCCTATTGCTCCCTGTTCTCCTACTCAGAATGTGTGACAAGGGTGTGAGCTTGACAACAGTAGCATAACAAAGCTATCTTTGCTTCTTTGTTTTCAAGATGGATTAACTGAGTCAGTTAATGCTGGGTGGTTGTAGTTTAGGTCTCCCTTACCTGAATGGTGCTTTCAGATGTGCTTCACCTTATGAATGAGGTGTGGTACCTGAGAATCACACTCTTGCCTTATTCTACCTCATCCATTCTTCTGAATTCCCTAATCTTCCTCCATTATTACCTACTGGCCTCTATGGGGGGGGGGGGGGCAGGGGGAGTACATTCATCATCTGGAATGCAATTCTGTTCCAGTTCTAGAAAACCACCCATCTTCAGGTTTACAGAACCCCACACAGAGCCATATCTTCCACCATAACGTGATTTCTTCAGTATTCAATCTGCTAGATTCCTTTGACTTTCATTTTGACTGTCTTTGCAACCTCTTCTGATTCACAAAAAAAAAAAAAAAAAAAAAAAAACCCACAATAATGTAAATACTTAGGTATAAATATAAATTATATAGAGTAGCACACATATGGGAAAACAATAATTCTGTCCCCATTTTTACTCCTGGCATGTATTTTGCTGTTCCTGTTTATGCAGTTTCCGGTATCTCATTCATGTATGTGTGCGATGTGCCCTACAGCGAGAGGTATATACACTTCAGTATATCAGTCCTTAATATCATGATATGACAGGTGATACACTATGTTCTTAGGCAAATAAAGAAATGAAAGAGCATTCACTGGCTGAAGACAAATTTCATATTTAAAGGAAAATTACTTCATGGTACAGTAAGGATTTTGCTAAATCTTGCACTAAATTTTCAAGTTTGTGGAGACAAATCTTGTAGTTTGTTATTTGCAAGGTAAATACCTTCTGCTCTGCATTAAAGAGCCAGCATCCTACTGTTCTCATCTGTATCTATTAAAAGAACAGGTGCAAGAAATTTGTACACCAATAAAGCTCCCATGATACCTTTAGTTCGAATGTATGAATTGATAGTAGCTTTCCTGCAGCTTCTTGTTGAATATGTTTTGGCAGGGAACTAGCATCTTGTCATGTAGGTGTGCCACATCACATTACGCTGTACAATGTAGTATTCTAGAAAGTCATGCTACCATGGAATGCTACCTTCCTTCCAAAATTAGGCCATACTAGGAGCCCTGAGCACACTCCCTCCCACAGGTCATTGTCCACCTGTGCCACCTGAGCCTGGCGGTGACTATGCCTCTGCCTGGCCACCTGCCTTGCACAGCTGGACCCTGACCCACAGCAGAACTTCCCACCTCAGCCTCCCATCAGTCTTCTCACCAGGGATTTTCTCTGCTGACCCTGGTCCTGTCCTTGTTGCATCCCCGCTCTCCCTGCCAGGCACCGAGGGACTGTACCCATCAGTGGGTCGCTGCCACCCAGCCTCACCACCACCCTCAGCTCCTGGATTAGAACAGATAAATGAAGCAATAGTTTTATACTTCCACGAGACAGAAGTTTGCAGTAATATCATTTTTATGTGTTGGGGAAAGTAGTTTTATAATTAGAAAACATTGATGCAGAACCATCCAACTAATATCTCAAAATATCTTTATCTTGCTGCATTAGGTAAGCCAAGTTTTCTCACTCAATAATGAAAAATAAAGACGACTGAAAATAATGTGCTGGGCCTTAGTGCTGTTGGGACATATTTTTATATAGTTTAATTAAATTGGTCCATTAGTTATAAATGGTGTATGTGATTCTAAAGAGGTATATAAAGGAAAAGTGATCAATGACATTTGCATCTCTAAAAAAATGCCAGATTATATATCAGAAGTTCATCCACTATATTAATAGCTGAGTAGTATGTTAAAAGCCAGATAATGAAATTAGATTTTTTTTAAATTACCAGTTTCTTAAGGAATTTACAAGTTTTTAAAGCACCACACAATCATTCTTTGAATGTAAAATGCTGATTGCTTATTTTTTCTTAAAACTTCTGAAAGATTCTGAGGCAGGGGAGAAGTGGAAGAGGAGTGGGAACAAGCAAAGCGTGTTGGTCAGAGGGTAGCAAATCCTTTGTGCTTATATTTTAAAAGCATAAATAAGATGACCCAAGCAATTAGGTTTGTCAAATTAGTATTGATTCTTGGAAAAAATGGAGTTCTGAAATGGAACTTGTCAATAAAAAATAATAATTAAGTACTAGAAGCAAATCTGATGCCAATCAATAAGGATTTATGGTAAGCAGATCTTGTCACACTAACCCAGTGTCATTTTCATTGGATTAACAGTATGAGTAATAAAAGTAATGATGCTGGTATAATAAACTTCTGTAAAACACTGGAAACACTTCCTCACAACAATTTGACTTAAAAAAAAAAGAACACAAAATCAATACAGCTCACATTATACAAATTAAAATATTAAATAGAATAGACTAGTTAATGATCCCTGAAGAACTCTGCCAGAAAATGCACATTCATTGTATTTCCTTCTGTACAGCTGCTCCAGAGACCTATGTATAAAATTATTTGTAAGCTATGATTTTACCAAAAACATTGAGTTTCAAATTATATGAATATTGAAGGGATGATTTATAATACAAAACATCCTGCCTATCCAGATACACTATGTCACTTTGGTACACGGGGTGCAAACGTATATCAATATAACCTGTATAACTGTAATCTAAGAACAAAGAATGTAAGACACATATAAGATGCTGGATACAACCTTGAGAAGTGACTCTGAAAATCTCATAGGTACAATAGTAAATGGAAAATCAATGGAGAACCAGTAAAATCAAAGACAATTGTCATTGTACTGTTTTCACTGGATAAACATATGGTGCTACACAACTAATATTGCTATGGAACTCTTACTAAGATCATTTTGAACATGGATCTAACTTTTTTTTTTACCGTTTTCAATTTCCGACTTCAGAGATAAAGCACTGGGAGCTGAAAACGTACCTCCGAAAATGTTGCCTCTGAAAGAATTTTGGGTTTTTTTTTTTTTGTTTGTTTGTTTGTTTTGCCTTTGTAGCCATTCAGTCCTAGGCAGCCCATGTTAATGCAGCACTTGGTATTATATATTATCATGTATTTCACACTGAGTTTTCCTGTTCCACAGATAAACAATACAATTACGGAGATAAACAGTAGCAGAGAGAAAGAAATTTTTGAAGGCATCTTAATAGAAAGATACATTGCAACAGCATTTTAAATGAACTGGAAGGTCACTGAGGTAGAAAGGTGCAGAGAAAGTGTTCCAGATAACTGGAGCTGTGGAAAGGTTTCCTTTTGTGTTAACCACATCAATATTGTATGGCAGAGCAGAAAGGAAACTAGTACTTGATGAACAGAGGAAAACAACAAAAATCTATACTGCTCCTCTGGCACACTGCAGTCTTGTTCTCGTTTGTGGCATTCAGGGGGACAGAAACACTTTTTACAGCATTGCTTATGTTGGGGTTTGATGTAGAACTGCAAACAGAAGGAAACCAGTAGGAAAACTGGAGGCCGGGCAGTGTCTCAACTGTGCCAGTGAAGGGGAAAGGCCTGGGGGGAGAAAATGGAGCCTGCAGGCCAACACCTGGACAGCTGCTGGTATCGGCAGGCATTCAGCTTTTAGGACCCTGGGACCCTCTTTGAGAATCAGGGACTGCTGAGGGTAAATGAGGTTCCCCTGACTAAGTGGGGAAAGAAATCTTTGCCCACAGGCTGGTCAACCTGGTGAGGAAAGCTTTAAACTGGGAAGGACAGGGGAGGGAGATCACAGCCTGCAGGTGTGTGAGGAAACGGCAGACAAGGGTGGAAAGCAAAGGGTTCAGGCTGATAGGAACAAGAGACCTCAGGAATGATAAGACAGGGCAGAAGAAGGCCTTGCTCAAGTGTACATGCACACATGCCCACCGCCTGGGAAATGAGCAGGAGGAACTGGAGTGCCACGTGTGGTCAGAGAGCTGCAGAGACGCTGAAATAACTGAGATGTGGTGGGACAGCGCACATGGCTGGGGTGTTACGATGGATGTGGGCACAAGCTCTTCAGGGAAGACAAGGAGGAGGAGGCCTGCCCTCTATGTGAAGGAGTGGCCTGGATGTTTGGAGCTTTTGTACGGGATGGATGACAGGCAGTTTGAACGCCTGTAGCTCAGGATCAAAGAGGCCAGTGAGGGTGACATTGTGGCAAGAGTTTGCTGCAGACCACCTGATCAGGGCAAGAGCATGGACAGTGTCCTCTTTCAAGGAGGGGGGGGTGGGTCTCTGCAACCTCGCAACCTCTGCAACGAGACCAATCAGGCAGCAACCCACCAACGGGTGCAGTCCCTAGGTGCCCAGCAGGGATGAGGACAGAGACCAGCATCTGCTGAAAGCCTGGTGATCACCTGAAATCCATGCTGGGGAAGCAGGCTTCAGGCAAAGCCAGAAAGTCAAAGGCCAGGATCATATATGATCAGTACGTTTCCAGGATGTCAATGCACATGAAATAGGAGAATGAACTGGACCTATGTATATGTCACCTGCAAGAAACTATTCACACTAATTTATCTCCTGAAAGGTGACAGTAATTGTAGGCAAAATAACATAGCAAAGTTACCAGTTTTCAGAGGCAACTTCCAGAAGCTGAGGGATAGGCATGTGGAAATTGTTGAAAAGTCAAAATAAGTGAGTTCATGCCCTGTGCACTGTTTGTAGCTTGATGTCATTATGCTGACAGGTCAGTGAGTAGTATAATTATAATGTCCATCGTGTGGGTAGGTAGCCAGTTTTTTTAAAAGTTATTTAAGTACCTCTTGAAGTTACTTAAATGACTATATATATATATTTTTAATGTATTGGGATTACTGCCACTTTGACAATATTCTCAATAATGGGGAGGAGCATAACATAAGGTAGATAATTTACATTTCTATTTACATTTTGTTTCAGCACCTGTGCTTTATCATAGTTGCCTCTTTCTGTCTGCCACATTAAGTGGATTTTTGAAGGACATATTATAGCACATTTTTTGATAATAAAACATATTGAGTTCATTTTTCAGACACTTCTTGAATTATTTACATAGATTGACATCATATTGAAACAATTTGCATGAAATATTTGACAGAAAACATATGCCTCATCCTTTCAAGAAATAAAAAGAAAAAAAAAAAAAAAACCCCAAGTTCTCCATCCATTTCAAGCTGTGGAGTTCTGCCATGGTACAATGGTTAAAAACAAACAAACAAACAAACAAACAAAAAAAAACAGTGGGTTTCTTCCCTCTCATCCCTTTTTGTAATATGAAATATAAGACAATTTAATGAAAGAGGAATACATCTTCTTTCTTGGAAGCTGTGAGTTGATAGCCTGCCCACATTTTTGCTGTGTAAAATTGAGGACAAATAAAATGTCATATTTCAAAAGCGCCTGATAATTTTATCACTCCTTATAATATTTGTAGCCATGTAAGCTAAGACTGTGATAAACAAATGATCATTGTATATCAATGTTTAAATAGATTAGGATATATTCACTGCTGATGTAAATCATTGTTGTTTCAATTAATTAAAAAGATCTCTTATAGTGATTCCAATGGCTAAGTTCACTATCCTTTTCAATCATCTTACTGTCAGGGTGACTTTCCCCACTCTTCCCATGAAATATCAGGTACAGTCCATGACCAAAGTATTGTGCAGATATTAAAGGAAAAATTAATGCAGTAAACATGGATGACCCAGTCCTTTCTTTTTTGTACTTGTTTTGTTTCAAAATTCAAAATCAATGAGAAAATTGCTGAAAAACATAAAATTGGAACCCTTAAGACTATTTCAGACAGAAGCATATAAGGTCTTTCCTAGGCTAATCAAGCACTGTACAGAACATGTATCTAACAGAAATAAAAACAAATATTTTTAAATAATTTAATTCTATCATTAAATCTAATATAGAATTATTAAAATATATTTGAATTTCTCTTGGTCACTATAGAAGTATACAATTAAAACTGGAGTTTGTTAGTGTTTTATTCTTTTAGATAGATAATTTTAATTTAAATAGCCACCAGTAACAGCAAAGGTGAATATTTTGTCATTTTATTCAGCAGGAATGCTTACATAGTTGCATCAGCACTTAACCGTAAGTTGTATAAACTTGCTATAATGTTTACATTACAATGTGTGACACAAAAACTAAATATATGCTACAAATATTTGTTAATTATTATCTTCATGCTGTTAACTGAGGTTTAATCATTCAAGTGCCTATGAATTTTTTACACTGGGAGCTAAGTAAAAATAATTTCTTCAGTATTTGGGGAAAAAAAGGTACAACCAAGAATCAGCTAACTCAGTTATTGTTCTGTATCCCTGTTTTTTTCCTTCTGCATTCCTTCCTCCCTTATTTAGCTACTTAAAAATTCTGTCTCTTCCTTATTCTCAGAAATGAAGTAGTTCCCAGTATCCTCTGCAAGAAGAGTTCCAATAAGCAAAGAAGAAATAGTAAAATGTAACTGATGAAAATGTTCACAGAATAGTAGTATTTTTTTTTCCTTTCTAGGTTTTTGAGAAATATAGGCTTGTCTGGCACTTCAAAATCTAGGTAGGTTTATATGTTTATTTCAAGGATGAATTCAAGGGGAAAATACATACTCAGGTAACACACGTCTAAATGAAAGGACTTTTTTACTTATCTACTCCTACTAGCTCTTCGCAAGAAAAAGATTATGTAGTGTTAGACACATTCAAATAGGAACAGGATTTTGTATTCCTCTGAAAATTGTTAGAACTCCAAATTATTTTCATCTGAAAGTGATCATATGTCAAAATTTAGACATTTTCTATGGAAAGAAATAATCTAAAATATGTGTCCATTCATATTTATACATCCATGTAGAAATACTATAATATATGAAATATTAGACAGAATAAAAGAGAATACGCTAAATAAATAGAATATGACTAGTGATAGATTTGATTGTGAAATATTATGAAATAAATGGTTCTACTGTATCAATTTTATATCATAATTTTCCTGTATTATCAGTGTATTATTATCTTCATGAAACAGAAAGCCTAAATGATATTTCCTGTATTTCTACTTGAGTTAGATTACCTTATCCAACTGAAAAACTATTTCACTGAAAATTATGTCATAAACATAAGGTAGAACTGTCTACTGGACAGTATTTTTTCTTGAGAGGTCTAGACCTAAGAAAGCATTTCAAATATGAATTGCAGCTGGAAATTTATCACTAAATATAAATACCATTTTTCCTTTTCCTTTTTTTGAATCTGTCTAGTCTTATTTGTTATATTAAAATATATTTATGCCTCTCTTTTTATTAAACTCATAACTGTCATTTTTCCTTGATTTTTATCTATGCATGGGCCATGAGATATCAAGCACTGTCTCAAAGAAAAACAAATCACAAGCCTCTTTTAGGAGCTTAGTTTGTCTTATGAGTTTTTACACTGTTTCTGAGACGTGGGAAGAAGAGCTTTTGTTCCTTCAGCTAGGTTTGTAAAAAGGTGACTAATCAGTTCCACCAGAGTTGTTTTTTGGTTTTCTTTTTCCCCCCAGAAATATACTTCCTTTGCATCATTTCTTTGAAAGTCTTTGTTCTCCTTTCTGACATAATAATATAAGCAAAAAGACAGGTCTGTAAAGCCAGTCTGTCACTTTTAGCCTATTTTCTACATATATTAGTAGTGACTCAAAGGAATCATGTTTAGTTTCTGTTGCTGCTCTCAATAAACTAGATTATTTTTTTCTTGTCTGCATTGTAATTATATGAAATGATTAATGATTTCTCTTAAAAATCCTGAAAACAAATCCAAGATCCAGAAATTAGAAGTAGAATTTCATTTCTTATTAGCTTACAAAACACTGATATTATTCATTTTGGCCATTTTGTGTATATTTTACTTTTTCTATATTTTCTTTACTATGGCTTGTATGTGTATATCTGTGGGAAAGTGGGGGAAGGAGAGGGAAAAGATACACTACACATAAATATAACCATATAAGCTTGAATGGAAATATTATATAGCTCTCTTAAAAACAAACAACAAAAACTATCACATAGGAGACACTGTTTTCAGCTGAATGAGTACTGCATTCCTGCACTTTTTGTTCTTCAGTGCAACTAATCGTACTCAGTTTATGTTAATGAAGTGCATGCCTTTTTCATTTGAAATAAAGACCTATAAAAAGTTTTGTGAGCACAGGATGAACTTATAATTGTTTGTGGTATTATATGCACTTGTATGCTTATTTGTGTATAGTTCCTAGCAGTTTTAGGATGTTTTGGAATATACAAAAACTATTACAAGTAGGATTCTCCTTCCCTTTAAGAATTTTCTACCGATTACCTACCCATTACCTTCTTAGGTGTGTACTAGCACCTCTTTGTCCCCAGATGTTCATGTTTTTGAAAAAAAGCACATGTAGTGATTAATTCAAAATGTCAAGGGAAATTTCAGATTTTCCACTGAGGCATCTAAAAACTGTCTAGGAACATTGTCTGAGATTTAATTTACTATTTTTTTCCTTTATCTTTATTTCAATGGCATGTTACCAAATATCTTTTGTCACTTTTGCAGGTCTGTCTCACAGGTAGAATCTTTTTTTATGTGGGACATAAAATTCAGAATAACAGGATAAACCTTTGGGAGGTTAGCTTGTCAAAAAACTGCACTGATATCATCATTTGCTTATGTATCAGTCCGAAAATGAACTATTCTATTTGCATTTTTTGTTATGTTAACTACTTTCACCATGACAGTTATTCTTTGGCACTTCCACTGTGAATTCTTCCTTTCATCTACACCTACTACCTGACTTGAAGATTTTCTGTTTGTTTGTTCTGAAACGTCCATAATCCATAACGGACTTGCCTTGGTTAAATTATATGTTAACCAATTGAGGGTATCGATCTGTTTTACTCTGTGCTATTTTGCTGATCGCATGAATGCCAAAGCCTTTCATACGCAGTTTTCTCATATATACTTTTCATCCTCAAAGGTTTCCAGTTATTTCCCTACTGTTCCATGTTTATTGTTTTGAAATACACATTTGTCTCTTGAAACATTTCCTTTCAAATGTATGTTGTGTATATCACAATTTATTAATATAATACAAATATTTTAAATTTCACATATCACGGAATTAAATGAGAAAAAATACATAGAGTTTGTTAGAGGTAATAAAACCATAACCTTAATGGAGGTTTGGGGACAGACTCTCCACTGATGTAGATAGGCATTACTCCACTGAGTTTATTGCTCTGGGCCATTAAATCCAGGTCTTGTCCCCTGCTTGTGTCTTCTTGTCTAGCTTTATTGTCTTTGAACTTTGATGAGATGCATTAATACAGTATAGTTATGCCCAAGAGGTGTTCAGATTGCTGTGCTTGTATTAGAAAGAACCAGTTCCTTCTGGAATAGATTTATTGCATCAAATGAAGAAATCATTGTATCAGCAGTTCTTTACCTCGGTGATTTCTTTTTCATCAAAATAAAAGGATCTATGCATTCGTATTTCTTCCAGAAAAGAAAGCACAATCAACATACAGATCCTCTGGGCATTGGATTTCATCCTGTAACCTATGAGATACTTCATCACCAGAAAGAAACAAGCTACATGGAAAATTAGCTGGTCGCTATTGGTAAATAATTAGAAAAGGAAGCAGCTTGTAGGCAATAGCAATGAAACACAAGCATTCTTCATTTCCCTATTAAGCATACTAGAATACTAGGAAAATAATAGAATATTATTTCCTTCAGCTGCCTAAGGATGTTATGGTTAGGGAGGATAAGACATAAGCCTCATATACCTTGGTAGGCATATGCCAAGAAGCACTGAGTAGTTTATCCCCTTTCAGAATCAGACTTTCAGTATTTATAGAATTTGGTCTTCATGCATTAATACTTGACTGACTAGCTTCCCTTTTTGCCTCCAAAATGTTATCTTCTGGATTCTGGGTTAGAAGTACTGAAGTCCCCCCCCCCCGCCCCCCCCCCCCAAAAAAAAAAAAAAGACTTCCTATTTTTTTTAATTGTTCTACAGATGAAACAATCAGTCTATATTACCGCTTCCTGCTGTCCCGAAAAAAAAAAAAGAACAGAGAGAAAATTAAGTTTTTATGTTTTACAGTACTAGAAGATGAACAGATAATTCTAGTCTCCAAAGCAGGTCAAAACCAGAAGTTTTAGACTGTGGCTTGGGCTGCATAACTAGCAACACCATCAGCAATCCTAGAGACACGACAATGTCCTGCATTTACATATTTCGGCTGAGAATGTAATAACTTGTACTGTCAGGTAATTTACTTAAAAGCACTGATGGATTTTCATGAATGGTTCATCAAACATGTCCAAATATTCTTTGAGTGTTCAGCAGAGGATGACTTTTTGATTTGAAAAGTACTTGTATATTTTGAAACTAAAAGCAAAATAGTCTTGAATGCCCTTGCCTTTCATAATTTTCTCTGCCAGCTTACCAAATCATGATGCATATTTCACTTACATAATTATTTTCTCTTTTTAAATACTCAGTTTTCCACAATGCATCCTAAATCCCACATCTTAAGTAACAGATAATTGCATTACAAATAAGGAATTAGAATTTTCCCATGTTGGATAAATTGGATCATTTACAAATAAAATGGTAGGAAACTTTGATTAAGTCACTTTCCAGCAACAAATGCAATGTGAATAAATACAAAATATGAATAATTTTGATTTTCTTTGACATTTTGAAAAAACATAATTTCTGATAACTGACAATATTCCATTTCTGCTTTTTGTGCTAAAACATATATATGTCTCCTTTTAAAATGGCTTTTGATTTTACAAATGATCATTGGAACAGTAGGTTTAAAAGAACGTGGAAACCCAGGAGTATGAAAGAACTTGAACTATTAGGTTGACATAATTGAAATTTGTATGAACAAGAGCAAGTTTTTTGCTTTTTCTATATATGTCAAGGAAAGCCTTCCACGTACTAACTTTGTGCTTTCTTCACCTATTTTTGTTAATAATTATGACTGCAAACTGACTGAGATCAAATAACACCACAATCAATACCCACAATCAAAATGCAAACTCCCATCACACGTTCCAATAAGCACCAGTGATCCTGAGGATCCTGCCCTGCTCTTTTGTACTCCCACCTTTTACTCAGGCTTTGAAGAACTTACTGCAGTTCAGATCAACTAATATGGTTCCCTTGTGGGAACCAAAAGGTACATCAACTTTTAATTAGTGAAATTCTTCTTGTATCCCCAGATAAATCTGATGAAGTCAGAACTGAGTCTCTGCAGATTTCATAACCCCTGAAGGATTTATTAAGCAGTATTTGAAAGCATTTCTTTCTTCATAAATTCCGTTACACCAGATTAACCCTGCTACCTCCCCAGTTCTCATTTTGTAATCACATTTTTGATGTCATATATGGGTTTAAATATGCTGAACTTGTATTTCAGGTTATTCCATCCTAACAGCGCTCTTGCTATGATCATTTGATTTCCCTGACCACACAAAAAGTTAAAGATCTAGGAAATTGTCCCTTGAAGTAATCTAGTCTACCTACAGTGGGAAGAGATAGGCATTACTTTGTCGTCGGATAAGAGTGTGACGGATAGAGTTAGATGAGAGGAGTTTCATCCTGAGTGTTATTTGTCCATGACATCTGCTCATGTCATTTGCTGATGTTTCAGTAAAAGACAGAGCTGGCCAGCCAGGACTCACAAATAGCTCCAGTCACTTGATGTGTATGATTTATTACCCCTTTTCCCATTTCTTGATCCTACCTTGTTCCTCCCTTTCTCTACTGCAATCCTCTTCCGAATAGACAAGCTGACTCAATTACTTCTTCTCCACTGATCCCAGTTTTGCTACATTCATATGCAAATTTAGTAGTTCTGATACCCTTAGCTAGGACATCTCAGCCATGTCACCAGCAGGGTTACCGAGGCACCGCTGGCCTTGCAGGACTCTGTTCCCCAAAGGTCCCCCACGCTCCCCTTCGCCTGCTTGTGACGTTGGGCATTTCTCACACAACATCCCCAAAACAGCTGTGTGATCCAGCCATCTCTCACAGCACTGCCAGCAGCTTCTGTCAGCTTCTCACACTGTTATCTGTCATGGCCAGCAGTTCCTCATGTCACATCCAGGAGTTTTCCACATGCCATTCAGTTAGCCTAACTCCAAGATGGGGCCTACTCAGCAGCCTAAGAATGTGCTTGCAGCCCTGACAGTTTTAAATGTCTACAAATACACAGTGAAAAAGGTTTTTATTGTGTGTATATATATATGTATATATGTGTGTATAAAATATATAAATCATATATGCATAAAATATATGAATAACATGAATATAGATATGAACATGAGTATTTCATCCAAACATTTATCTATTCCTAGCTGTTTAGCTGCACCTTCTTTCTGGTCTTTCCTATCATACATATAGAAATATACTTTAAATATATACCCCCTCCACTGGTTACCCTCTCCAGTCTGCTTGCTTTCCCCAGCCATCTTCACCCAGTTGCATAGTTCTGAATTCTTTGCATATCCATTTTAAACACTGGTCCTGAAACATAAATACATAAAACTTCTTTCTGAATTGTGTCTCTCACCATCTGTCCATTGTGTTTCCTCTTTCTCCCATTTTTATCTCTCCCAGCTGTTCAGTTATGTTCCTTTTTGGTCCCTGTTTTCAGTCTTAATTTTTAAAGTAATTGCAAACTATTTAAATCCTCGCTTCTGTCATTTCTGTGGGAGTCTCTGTCCTTAGCTCAGCCTGTCCAGGGACAACTGCAACAGGACTAAAAAGACAAGTGAAATTCTGTCTGTGCACACTTCACACTGCATCTTATGTCAGGGAGGATTAAAGGCTTGGACAGTTGATGAAAGTATAAAGCAAGTTGTACATAGCTTAGACACCCAGGGTAGGCCACTACAATTCTCATTTATTTGACGTGTCGTTAACAACAATCTGCTCACTAAGATTACCAACTTCCTTCTGTCCCAGTGCATGATATTCCTTGTGCCAGGTCCTGTGATGAAGGCATGGCTCACATGTAGGAGAAAATTAACAGGTGAAATCACAGCCATGCAGGACAGCCTCATGTTACTTGACCTTAGGCAGAGAATGCAATTTCTAGTGTGTCTCTCTCCAAAGCAGGGCCACATGCTCTAGCTTGCAACATAGCACCACAGCGTCTCTCTACTTTAAACAGAGCACTGTAGCCTTTCTTTGTTTAAAATTATTTTTTTTCCAGCTGACATCAATACGCTTTAGCAAGAGTTATTCCAAAATTATATTGTTGTGTACTCCTTCATATTTTAGATTAATGATTATGCTTCCAGAATTCTTCACACCATTTTCTCATGCTGACATTGCTTCCATCTAGATCAACCTGTTTGTTTACATGAGTGCTTTTACTGCTCCAGAGTCTTGTTGACTGCATATCTTCCCTTTCTCTGAATCTTGATGCATGCATTACCGAATCTCTTGGACATCTAAACTGGTGTATGCCAGCAGACCTGTGACAGATTTCTGACTCTAGCAAACATGTTCCACATTTCCGTGTGGATCCCTCAGCAACCCGGTACTCTCTCTAATCAGCTAGGAAGAATACACATCTAGCATTAGAGTTTCTGGACTGAAACAGCTATCATGCATCCTACATGCAGATTTAAATAAGAACAGGTTAGGTGAGACGAATTTCATGCAGGGTTTCTGTAGAGTTTACCAGGGTTTACGATAGGGCCTGATCAATCCTTCACATTTTGAAGCAAAACACTACGTATATTCCTTAGCATGAATACAAAACCTGTCTTCCCCATGAATAACAATAATAGGAGCCTAGAGAGCAAAAATTTCCACAATTTTCTAGTTCCTGCAAATTTTATCTTCCAATTTTCTACTTCAGCATTGCAAAATAATTTTAAATTAAGTGAATCTGAATGATCAGCAGTGAATGTGGAGTTATAATGAACTGCATCAAAGTGGTTTTCAGATGTTTTTTAAAAGGGTGTAGGAGAAGGAAAATAACTAAGTAAATAGATAGCTAGATGGAAGTTCATTAAATGTTTTTTTTTTCCCATAAAAGGTAATCTAAGTTGCTTTTAATCAAATGACCATTTTTAGTGTACACAATATTGATGACAGTCATGATTCATAGTGGAAGCAGATGAAGTAGATGCAAAACGTTACTGAAAATTACGGTCTTTCAATATTATGCATAAGCACTCATGCACGGCTACTGCATATTGTCAGCAGTTCTGAGGTCTGTAATGTACACAAAGATTTATTAATGCTTATCAGAATTCTGACTCACCTTCTCTTCTTTATGCTCCTTATGAATATGTTTATGCATGATTTTATAAACATTCTCATCCACTGCTGTATATAATTATAGTAAGCAAGAATTAAAGGTCTAAAATCAATGACCCCTGATCAACGCTGTTCAAGAATTTTCTTTACTGTCTAACAAATCTAGGCCAAATGAAACCTGGTGGTTTTACGAGATGAACTATCATGGAGAGAACCTTGCACTTTTCATTAAAATTTATGATCATGCTTGATTCAGTTTAATGCATATGCATAAATTTAGGATGTGAATTACTTAAAATTTATTGGGAAGGGTGCTCCATTTTACAAGTCAATATTTGGTTCCCAGGTGAATAAACTGTGAAGCCAAGGGCAAAATATTTTGTCCCAGTAAGGCATCTGAATTATTAGTGAAGAAAATGGAGTTCATTCCTATTAGACCTACTATTGTGCAAAAAAATAATTTGCTGTTCCATTAATAAATGAATAATTTTCAATAAGTTAATAATAAAACTTCCTTCTGTATGCCAGCTCAGCACCTTGTTAATGTCATTTTAAATTTCCAACTCAATTAGAATTCATAAACATTTCACATATATATTCACGTTATGTATTCACGTAACATATTTTTCTTTTCCTTTTCTACATCTCTACCATCATTTGCCCCACAAAATTCTAGACATTGCAAACAATAAACATACTTTACTATATCAATCAGATCTTAAACAGAGTTTAATTATCTTTCAGGCTGTTAGTCCACTAACTACGCTGTAATGAATTTAATTCACTCTATTGTTGTAAGTGAAACTTGCACTTGATGCTGATTAAAAATAAATAGAAGAAATCTTACTTACCTATAGGATATGTTAGTTTATCTTATTTAAGGAAAATGGCAAAGGCGGTTTAAAAATTCATTCAAATCACTTTCTCTTACACAAACATAACTCTAAAGGAACTCAAACTTTCAGTAAAAGTCTGGTACACAACCTGCAATTTGCAAGGTGTTCTGTCCTACTCTGTCACAGATGCTTTGTATTTTTCTGTGTGAAAATCACTACATTCATAACAACATTTTGGGTTTTTTTGCTTATTTGGAATTCTATGAATGCTATCTGTTTAAAACAATAACACAGGTTCTACATAGATTATATTGATTATATATGGTGGTGGTGGTGGTGGTGGTGGTGGTGGTGATGAGGAGTATCTTTATGTTCTGCATGGGGTGATGAATATAATCAGACATGAGACACTGTATTAGACACAATACTGAGCTGTTCTGGTTAGGTCAGTATCTTCTCCAGATTTTCTGTTTCTTTTGTTAGTGAACAAGTCACTGACGATCAATAGTGTGAATCAGCATTCTTTGTACAGACTCTGACTTGCACTGTGAGTGTAAAATGTTTTTGATCTTCACAAAGCCTATGAAGTTAGATTCCAGGTTGGTTCTTTTCTTAGCCATCAGTAATGTAGGACCTATGGAGGTAGACTGCAAAAAGATAAGGAAGTTGAAATACCTCATCACCCCTCAGCGTCTCAGGCTGAATCATGGAATATAGCTACATATAGCATAAAAAAACCAAAAAAAAGTAAAAGACTGTCCTTAACTGCTATTTTTTGATTTGCAAAATATGGTTATGAAAAATCCATTCTAGTTTGCTACAGTGCACATTTAATTCAATTTTCTGTTTTGGTTTATTTGGAGATTTTTCTTTTTTGTCTGCCTTTACCAAAGTTTCTGAAATAGTCCTCACATTGCAATAGCTACGTCTAGTTCACTTGTTTCCTGCACAGTGAAAGAATGTCTCCCTTTAAAGTGAAAATCTTGCAGAAATAATCTATATGCTCTGCAATTAAAGGCTATGCATAAGTACAGAGGTATGATATTTACCATTGGCATTTACTGCCTTGTAATGCCCTCTTTTGAATAGACTATATTATCCAAATCAATGAGGTAACTTTACTGTGAATTGAAATCTCTACACAACTCTGACTTCACCTTTCACTCTGCTCTTCTCCACCATCCCTGCCTGTTCATTAGATGGACTTATCTTTTTAAGTTGAGCATTCTTCCATTTTTTTACAATTTACATCTAAAATTACCTTATATTCCCTATTTTCTTTAACATCTGACATCAAAATTCATGACTGTACTTTCACAAACACTATATATGTGAACGTCGGTGTTGTTGCCCAACTGTTTCATTAACAAAGGCGATATCTAAAAGGGGATTCTGTGCCTTCAACATGCATTTTGTGTTATCTCTTTCTTTAGTCGAATGCTTGTAGCAAGAGCCACATTTCTGTTTCCTGTTCACTGACGAGTCTACTATTGATATTTAGTAAGTATCACTATGGAATAGTATTAAAAATTATAAAGCATTTACAAATATTAGCAGTTTTTATACTCCTTTTGATTTCTTTTTCCTTCTGGCATTATTCAAGCCCTCCTGCTGAAAGAAACATCACTATAATTTAAATAAGTAGATTGTAGCTACATTTCTTTATTAAAAATTATAGTAGGAAAGAAATTAAGTTTGGCTCATGACATCTTTGAAAAGAAAAAACAAGCTGTAAGAAAGAAGGAAAAAACTCAAATATTTAAAGCTATAAATCCCTGCTTGCTTTCACTTTCCATTTTAAACTGAGACACTTCCCAGAATAAACAAAAGTTTTATGATGAGATATATTTGTATTCCATTTACAACTTGTTGATGAAATGTCAGCCAAAATAGCATTTCCTCTACTGAAAAAAGAAAATAAAAATTGTACTTTTTACTAAGTACTTTTAAATTGCAAAATAGATATTTTGACTGAAGTATATATATATATGTGTTACAGAAAGTGTTGTACACAAATAGGTTGTTGTATTAAGTAGAGTTAATTCACTTGTAGGAATTTCTAAAACAGTGCCAGAATACATCTGAATATACTGAACATTATCTTGCAAAAACTAGCATATTTATTTTGCAAAAAGTAGAAAGCTTGTTTTTTCCACTTTATGTATGGGAAGCTAAACTCCAAAATTTTTAAATAATTTGTCTAAATCACATTCAAAAGCCTATCATAAAATGGCATAGCTGGAGTTTTGCAGTCCAAGTTTGATATCCACCTACTGAACGAAAGAACTTTATAGTATGCGTATGTACTTTCTTGTTATAGCTTTGGAATTCTTCTACTCAAATCACATTATCTGTTTCTTTCTCTTTCGGAGTTTTGCTTAATCTTTTATGTGGAGCTATAATTGAAGAATATCATGTGAGATGGAATATGATAACATATAACAGACCAAAATTCTCTAGCACCACAGCTACTGTACCTTAAATAAAGTAAGCAATTAGTTAGAAAGTTTTAAACATTACTTCTGCTTTTTTCAATTGTGTAACAAAGGTTAGTATTAAAAGAAATCATACAAAAACCAATAATGCTCTTAGCTTATACAGGGCATTATATTATTTATTATTTATAAACATATTATGCCTTGATTCAATATTTATAATCCAAGATCAGTGAGACACAAAATGTGGTATTATCACAAGCTGATTTTTCTGCCATGTATAGGTCAAATCAAGGTAATTTTAATGAAAGAGAAAACTCAGCAACTCCTTCATAAGTAATTAAAAAACCTTGAAGACATCTTTTGCTATATTTCTGAATGTCCAGCAGATTCCAAAGTTCAGCTGTAAAATAATTATCTCAAGCCTTTTACATCTGAAGTAATTTTAATGGAAAATAAGATCTATCATTCACTTTTGTCTGAAACTTCACTTCAGTCTGTATTAGTATGCAAAATTACAGTGCGTGATTGTCCAGAACTGCTGTTGATTTTGATAAGAACTGAGAACACTCATCAGAGCTTTACGATAAGGTATGTCTTTTGTAGGCAACAAAACACAGAAGGTAAATTCATCAAGATAATTTTCAGGTATTTTGAATCCCTGTAATATAATAAGCAATTCATTTTGAAAAAGATTTCAGTAAATTAATATTGCATGCTTTTATAAATAAAATATAATGGAATTCAGAACTGTTAGGCTTTCATGACTGGAGCCAAGCTATGTAGGTGAAATCTGTGATGCTTTTAAGGTATTTCTATCAGAACAGAATTTCTGAGAAAATTATAGAAACATTTTGAATCCAAGGAAACTGGTGAATAAATATTTGTCATGCATTTCATTTAAAATCCATAGTCTGTATAGTATATACAATTATAATCTGTAAGTGCCTTACACCCTCAAAAGAACTATTGCTTAACAGAATAGAAGTATTTATTTCTTGTTTTTCATTTGTCTAGTACTCTAAGGCACTTGGTGATATAGTATGAAATTAATGGCTGAAGAAGGAATAAGTTGCCTATAAAATAATGTATTAATGTTTCAGTTTCAGAATATTGTTGTAAATCCTCACCTTAATCTCATTATTACCACTTACCCTAGACCTTTTGTTCTCATGGTAGCTACTTGATCTTGAACCAACCACTAGAAATCATCAACTCTACATGCTGATTTTTTTTTTATTTAATCAATGTGGGTAAATGCTTAGTTCATGTAGGAAGTGTCATGTTGGAAAGATGGGTCATAAACAGCATTAATGGGAAACAAATGCAGCAAAGTGATTGATAACTCTTTCTTCTTTCTCCTCCAAAATGGAAGAACTCTGAATGAAATTGTTACACTTCAGATCCTTCTCACAGATCTCAGATCTCTTTTATATCTTCCAATGTTTTCATGATTCAGAGATCGCTTAATTTCTCGCCAGGATTTCTTTCTTCCTCTGGGGAAAGTTGACTGTTATAAGCAGCATAATTTATCCGAAAAATGAATAATACCCAGGCCATGCCAACCAGAAAGACCTTTCCTTAGCAACAGATATGCTCAGACTTTATAGTAATTAAATATGAACCTGTGAATATATTTCTCTTTTCTTGCTAATAGCAGAAATACAGTAGCACTTTTTTTTTTTCAGTCTTACTAACAATGACCCAGAAAAAGATCAAAACCTGAAGAACAGCAACCCATATTCTTAAGCATTGTGCATTTTGGTTAACATTTGCTCTTCAGAGTGCCTTAAGTCACTTAAATCTTTAAATAAAAGTTCTTTCCTTATACAGCATTTTTGTCTTAGGGATCCTTATAGGAGTTTTCTATAGGGATAACTGAAACTCTCTGGAAAAGACTTTTACTTTTGATTTAATTAGAAGGCTTACTCCTTCTCGTGTGTGTGTGTGTGCGCACATGCATGTTTGACACCTGAAACAACTCTGTCAAATACTGACTTGTTGATTGCTTATGAGTAACTGGAAGATTTTGATGTTGTTCATGTAGTAAGCTTCTTTTGATTATAATTAGATAGGAAGTTTTTTCCTGCCCTGCTCAAACTTAAGCAGAAATTTGAGTGAAGTGAATATGAAGAAATGATCCTGGCTGGGCAAGAATATCCAGCTAACAAGTCAACCCAGCAGGAATGGTGAAGTAGCATTGAGTTTCTGCTCCCAGGCCATGCTTAAGATAAAAAGATTGACAGTTATTTTAATTCCAAGGGTTTTTTGACAATGGACTGAAGGGATTTCTGTCAAGGATCCTTCCCTCTTCACTTAGAATGAGCATAATGTACTTTCTGTGTTAGCTTCTGCATTCCTCCTTAAATTGCAAAGAATTTTTTTTCCACTTCTTTTCCTTGTTCTTTCTCTCAATATGAGTGGAGGATGATTAAGAAACTGTCAACTTTATAGTTTTAACAGAAATTATTTCATGAGGATGAACACTTGTCTCATTTTATCCCTCTCCATAACTTCTTTATTTGGGGACTTCTACTGGAAAAAGTATGGTGGACCATGACTAGTATATACAATAGTCAGGTCAAGCTGTTGCAAAATAGTTTACTTGAGGGTTTTAACAAAAACTATGCCAATTAGTAAGGTTATTTTTATTTTCTTGGTAATGGATTTAATATCTTGCTTTTCTTTTGTCATTGTTATTATAAGCTTAGCCATGAAAGTGTTCATGAATTTGTTGACTGCAGGGGCTTGTGTGTGGGAAGCTGTTGAGTCCTTCCTTCCTTTTTTTTGTTTTGTTTTGTTTTGTTTTCTGTTTTTGTTCCTTCATTCTGAGGGATTCCAAAGAATTATGTTGAGTTTGAGTGCAGCACCTGCTCCCATGGGATTTCACAAAATGTAATTCTGTCACTCTTCCTGTTCAAAAAGCATACAATACCATTAAGGTTAGTGAAGTAGTATGCTGTGGTATAAAATGCAATTCTTGGTGGGTAGGTGATACCTAGTTCAGAATGCTCATCTTATCTGAGCCATTTACTACAGCTGGGAAATTATTAAAAGAGACAGGGCACATGTGACAGCTGTTCTGAGTAACTTTCCCCTTTGATAAATCTGAGAGGGGTATATGCCAGTTGTTCCAGATTTCTTTTTGCATCAAGGCTTTTTGTTTATTTTAGAAAAGATCCTGAATGTACAGAGCTGTGTACATGTTGGGGAGAGAAAAGCAGTGTTTTCTATACTGCTCTGTTTCTAATGCAATTCAGTACAATAAGAGCCTTGTTTGCTTACCTAAGGCACATTGGTCTGATCACCTAAGTCACCTGATTTACCTAGCATATCTAGGTTGCTGCAATTACACTAATCATGTCAGTCACCATCTCAATATTGAAATATAGGGTTAATTCAGGGAATCATTAAAATAATACTAAAAGTTTGGGTATGAAGATAAGATTCTTCCTGTTTTCAACTAACAAAATTAAAATCAAAACTAAAACTTACTTTGAATGCTTCATGGGACTAGGCTAATATCGTGGCTGTCATAGACAGTCTTACAAATGCTGTTCAGCTAGATGTATAAGCAAAGATATCTTAGAAAATGCAGTTCTGATGCCTTTTTTCAAAATCAGACTGTATTTCACACAGAGAAAACTTCAGAAAGGAAAGGATTTTAGGAGGTCTCTAGTCCAGCCTTCTGCTCAGAGCAGGCGCAGCTCTGAGGTCAGACCAGGTTCAGGGCTTTATCCAAGCAGGTACTGGAAACCTCTTAGGAAGGAGGCTGCACAACCTCTCTGGGCACCCTGCTCCACTGCTTGGTTGTCCTCATGTGGAAAAAGTTTCTCCTTACACCTACTTTGAACCTCTCTTGTTTCTGTTTATGCCCATCGCCTCTTGTCCTCCTGCAGTTCCCTACTGTGACGAGCCTGGCTCCATCTTCTTGCTGACCTCCCTGTAGGTACCGGAGGCTGCTGTGAGGTCCCCTTACAGCTGTCCCTTCTCCAGGCTGGACCAGCTCTGATGCCTCAGCCTCTCCTCACAGGGCAAGTGCACCAGCCTTGACCATCCTGGTGGACTTCCACTGGACTCACCCCAGAAAGACATCACTTTTCCTGTACTGGGAGGCCCAAAACTGAATGCAGTATTGTTGTGTGGTCCAACAAGTGCTGAATAGAGGGGGATAATCATTCTCCTACACCCGCTGCCTGGGCTACCATTGACATAGCCCTGGATGCTGTTGATCATCTTTGCTGCCACGGCGCACAGGACAAGCTCATGTTCAGCTCACTGTCTCCCAGGGTCCCCAGGGACTGCACGGGGTCTTTCTTCCCAGGGATAGGACTCTGCATTTGTCCTTGTTGAGTGCCATGAGGTTCCTGCTGGCCCATTCCTCCAGCCTGCTTAGGTCCCTCTAAATGGCAGCACTCACATCCAGCATATCAACTAGTTCCCTCCCCTGCTGAATTTGGGTTCATCTTTGCAAAATCAAAGGTTTCCTGACTGAAACAGTCTTTTTATGTAATACTCTTGCTTACAGGATGGAAATATTAAAAATATTAAAATATTAAAAAAACAAGAACACTAAAATATTTATCAAAAACAAGCAATATATTTCTATTCCGACATTTATTCATTGCCTTGCATGAGATTGTACTCTTAAGAGTGTTGCAAAATGGAGCTAGTAGAGAATATCTGTAAGCAGTATTTTCAATTTACATTATCTGTACTGACTGGTAAATGAATTTAAAATGAAACTGAAGGCATATGATTTGATGCAGCATATAAAAATCTGCATGTTTTAGGCACCAGATTGCTTTACAAATGTATTCCTTACAATCTGGCTTTAGGCAGCTGGAGCTGATAATATTCCTATTAATGGATGCTGTGGGCAGAAAGAGACGAGAAGTATATTTATACACACACTTCTCAGAACCACAAAATATTGCTATGATGCAATTTTCCATAACATATTTTTTTCATAAACAGAAATAAATGTGACGAAAGGTAACAAATGACTAGATCAGCAAAGTCATGTTGATCCAGTGCCTACTTATTGAATTTTTGGAGTACATCTGCAGCTCTGAGTTAAGCATGTCAAAGAAAGAGTTAGGCATCTCAGAATGGGGCACATTCCAGGTAAAATTCCTGCCTGGAAAAAAAGCTGTGTCTTATTTCACTTCAACAACACAGCCTTGAAATATTTTCTTTAAGAGACAGAATAAGTCTTTTAAGGAGGAAAGATGTTGTAGAATAGTGCTGATCCATCTCCTACTCACTCAAAGATCAACATCTGGCTTGAGCTTTTCTGCTTGGGATGTATTCCGAGTTCCCTCCTCTGTGTTTTCTGAAATAATTCAAGATGACATCTTTTCAGAGAACTGTCCTATCCACCAGTTAATAGTGCCTATGAGAGGTAGGTCTTACTTCCTCATCTTGATGATATCTTTATCTTTCATGGAAAACTAAATATTCTAGTAATAAGGAACCCGCAGTAGACCTGTGCCAATGCACTTCATTAAACTCACATTTCGTACATAACAGTTATTTAGCACTGGGAGGACACAGTTATTAGCACAGAAGAAATTCTGACATATAGAGAACTGTAATACGAAAACCAACAAACATAAAAATTGCCCTCGTTCACTAGGCCACATTTTAAGAATAGAAGTTTGGGACCTGGGGACCACAAGTGAAGACTAGACTTCTCCCTCTGATAGTACCTAATGCTCCAGTAGAGGCTTGACTTCCTCATTCAAGTACGGCAAAAAATCCCCAAAAAAGATTTTTACACGAAGAGTGATTAAGCTGTCATGAAACTAATACCTTTCTCATGCAAAAACAATTATGTTGTGCCAGGAAAGGAGTAAAGACCAAATGGCATTCTTCAATGTTTGTCTTTGTAAGGGAAATTTTATTATCTCTGCAAGAGACCTTTCGTGTTTCCCACTACCATATACCATTTATTTTTAACAGAATGGTAAAAAATATAATTACTACACTTGTGGCTTTGCACACTTACATTACCAGTGTCTGCTTTTTCAGCCTGGAATAGACACATTGATGATGTGAAGGAAATCTGGCCACTGTATACATTTGGATTGTCAACGTGTGTTCAATTAATGCTTAGTAGGGTGTGAATATCCTGCCATTAAGAATGGACTGTTACTAGTAGCTCTTGTCACAGAGCCCCTAAAAGGTCATGAAGTGTTAAAAAGTTTTAGTCAATATCCATCCCAAACTGGATTTGAAACAAATGACATACAGACGAGAACCTCCCCAGTGTGCTTTCCAAATGACCTACCTTCCTGTTATCAGACTATGCTGGTTGAGTTGTTATGAAAGTAACCTTCTACTTAGAAACACTTGAGGTCAATATCATATCTATTTCTAGCCAGAACGCATAGAAGAAAGAAACTCATTTTCTCTTGTCAAAGGCAGAGAGAGTGCGGTCATGTATTCAAGGAGAGATGCATTATTTTCCGTATCATATACCATGTTATATTATATTATATTATGTTATATTATATAAATATGGTATTTTCCATATCATATATCATATCAGTATGTTCATATCAACAAAAACTGAAAATGAGGGGTGAAAAAGAGGGAAGCTGGTTGTTTTCCTTATCTCCTAGTGAGCTGAGTTTGGTTGAATGGAAGGACATGGTAGCCTTGGCTTTTAAGGTTTGGTTTGGTTTGTAGAGCCAAAATTAAATGCGTATTCCAGATTCTTTTTCAAATGATTTCAGCTAAGAGCTGTTTGTTCTGTTACTGTATAAATGGTAGGATTTTACTGTAGCCATTTCTTTTTTTAAACGTTTTAATGTAAATTTGAAACAGCTTTTTTTTTTTTTTTTTTTTTTTTTTTTTCCCCCACAGAATGATTGTCAATTATCATAGGGTTGTTAGGGGTGATTTTAAGGTAGCCGATGGCATGCCATAAGAAATGCTGCTCAGCTGCTGCATAACCCATTATACTTACAAAGTCTATGTACTGTGAAGTTATTATTTGACCTACTCTGAAAACTTGCCGTTTTATCTTTCAGAATCAAGACAGTGGTTATTTCTAAGATCATGAATCTTTCTTCATTATATTCTCACCTTCTTGTCAAACAGTCACATATGGCATACAAGATTAGTAGTGATTTTTACGCATTTATTCAGTAATACAGTTTTGAGGCTTGTAGTGTAACAGCAAAGACAGAAATGCCAGAGGTTTGACAAAGTAATAAAAATCCATTTCCTCAAGAAAACTTAACATTTTGGCTCTCCACCTTCTAACACAGACGCTCAAGACAAACATCACCTATCTAAAAAAAAATTGCAATGTTTCTGGTAGTGTTTAACTTAATATCAATAATGACGATTAACTTCACCTGAAATAAGTCTTTATGCTTTGTTATGTCATTTACAAGGCAAATTAAGAGGGAGAGGGAATAAGATTTCTTCTTAATACAATCTATTTTAAACAACTGGAAAAATGAATCATAGCAAGAAAAAATCTAATTTTTTAAAAGAGGTAAAATATAATGCAGTCATTTGTATGAGTGCATAGCTAGAGAGATTCTGACTGTTATATTCCATATGCCCTGTCAGTAAGATACATACTTCAGTAGATAAAAATGCAGTATGTGTGGTTTCATCTTGGTATAATGAGATTTGTTTTACTGATCATAATTTATCTGGTATGAGACAAATAAATACAAACTCATTGGTTATGTGGATACTCATTTGTAAAATAAAATGTATTAAGAAAACCTAACCCCCCCTTTTTTTTTTTAAATATTGTACTACATTTGCAGACGCTTTGAGTCTGAAAGTATTGTCTTTCTAAGGAACAATGCCCTTGGTTATAATACTGAGTAGATTACCATGGATATTCCAGAAGGGAAAGTTTGCACAATTCTTAGCATACACATAAAATTTGAGTATGTTCCTTCATGGGGAAAAAAAGAAAGTCAAATTTTAAATGTAATTTAAAATATGCCCCCTAGCTGATGTTGTTTACTGTAACTGAGGTATATTTTTAGTACACAACATGGGAGAATGCAGTTATTTTTACATGTTAGGGAGGATAATACTATCAATTTTAATTCCATTTCATAGAACCCTAGAGGTAAGAGATAGGAAAGATCTGTTATAAAGTCTCCACCAGCCTTTTGTAAATGCAAGATTATGATGATGTGTCCCAGTAATTTTGCTAGACCAGCCTTAAATTACATGCAAAGGTCTCCATTTCTCTCTGTAAGTTGTTTCACATCTTCCTGGAAGATTATATTGCTCTCATGAGAAAATAAGCCAGGAGGCAAGTAAGCTGATATAACCCACCAGGCAAGTCAGCTGCAGGTGCTGTTCTGAGCTTGCTGAGGCACCTTGCTAGATCTCAGACCCTGACTGTAGGATCCCATGTGCCTGCCCACCTAGACTCTCTTTCTGTGGCCCCAGGTCTGGGAGGCAGGGTGGCTCCATACCTGGCTGTCACGTTAATAAAAAATCAAGAATGGGCACCCATTTGGACTTAGGAGCTCAAAGATACCCTATGTGTGATTATACAGACATCGCAAACTCCTTTCACAAGACACTCCAAGACTCACAAATGTTTAAAGGGAGGGAAGGGGATCTGGGCCATCACTGTGCAATAAAAGAAAACCTCTGCGAAACTGAAATTAAATTCATCAGAGAGTATCTCAGGATTTGTTCTATAACCCTTCCCCCCCCCCCCAATTAGGCTTTTACTTTTTAGCTCCTTAAATTAAAGTTCTGATTATTAACTTGCTTCATATTTAAAGATACGAAAATACTAATTGGATAACCGTACTAATATAATGAGATTGTCAAATGTTTACTTCTACCTATTTCCACAGTGCACAGTGGTGATTTGGAACAGTGTTAGCGATCGACTCAGTACTTGGTTTTAATTCCTTTTTTATCATCTATATGACAGAACATCATTCACAGAAGTTTTATTATTGCTGCCTTTTTATGAGGGCTACAGTCATTTTACATCTTACATTTTTACCAAACTGCCTAAAAAGCTAGAGTTTATTGTGAAAGAAACCACTGAATGGAAATGAAAACTGTAGTAGCTATGTAACAGAGAAGTTCTGAGAAATCTGTGGGCATGAAACAATCGTGCATAATTTCCTAAGGGTTTTAAAAATAAATGTCTTTGCAGTACAGAATTTTAATTAATAGAGCTGTCTATTCTTCTCAAGGTTTACATCCACATTATATGTGGTGAGTACTTGAGGAAAAGTCTGTTAGCAGCTGAGACCCCAGCCTTGAAAAAGAAACTGAGTCTTAAAGAAATCAAGATTTGTAATTGCTGTGTTATACAAGAAAGTTTTATTGTTGCTTCCTTTTTATGGACAAAATATTGAGTCAAAGAGCACAATGCTCCTCTTACTCTTCTCCATAGGCTCTTTATGCATTTGATTTTATGAAGTGCTTGGGAAAAAGTGTATAAACAGTACCTGGAATAGATACCTAAAAACCTCTACTATCCCCTACCACTGCGTGAAGAAGCGTGTCTCTCTTTCTAGACTATGCAAAGTGGAGCTCTTGCTGTGCCTGGCCACCTAAGCCCTGTGCACAGGCACCTCCACAGCAGAACCAGGCCACCCCATGGGTCCAAATTTCCCTCTAGTCAGCATTTTATGGTGTTCTCTCATTGAGTCAGTACTGTGGCTTTGAAACCTGCCTAGATAAGAAAGGGCATATTCCCAGGTGTTCTGATTTGCGAATTAATCTTCCAAACACTGTGATAGTTCAAAAAAGTGAGGAGGCAGTTGCATGGCATCCTGAAACTTCAGGTAACCAGAAGACTGGAGAATATGCCAGGAAAACTCTTTGTCAGCTGTGTTTCTTAAATTCCTACCTAAGCACTACTCCACTACCCACTGGATCATCTCACTTTTAATTTAGCACTATAGAAGGTTTTATATTCTGCTGAATTTTGATCAGAGACACCATAGGCTTGCCTGTACTGTGGGTACAGACAACCTAATGCAGACTTCACCCAAGCCAATGTGAGTGACTGGCTAGATGATGTCAAAAAAGCCAAAGTTTAGTCTGTATAATCATGAAGAGACTCCCATGAGAAATGAAAACTTTCTTTAAAATGACAGTGAGTCTGAGCTGCGCTGAGCTGTGTGTATTTGTCACTCTGACTAGCACTACCCTGGAGTTTTCCAAGCCACAGCAGATTTGTTCAAGGTCATACTGAAAATCTGGGCTGTATCATACTAATAAAACCAGCTCGTAGGACCACCTTTCCTCTCAGTAGATATGAATCTCCATAAATGCATTCTCCTTTGTATGTCAAAATGGAGGGGTCCTTTAATAATTTGAGACCACACATTTCAAAGATTTTGGACTGTGAAAAAAAGGACACTCATTAAATCATAGTAAACAGCTGTGTTAAACTAAAAACAGGAAACAAAATAAAACTTGGTCTACTAATATCAAAATATCAAAATAAT
Organism: Dromaius novaehollandiae; assembly: GCF_036370855.1. Classification (NCBI taxonomy): domain Eukaryota; kingdom Metazoa; phylum Chordata; class Aves; order Casuariiformes; family Dromaiidae; genus Dromaius; species Dromaius novaehollandiae. The sequence continues at coordinate 171,283,930 of NC_088098.1, read as the reverse complement.
ATGACAAAGCAATTTAACAGAATGTGTCACACTTTCTAAAGGTGTTTGTTAGTTAATATTCTGAATGCAACTCTTTATTTATTCAAGATATAACTAAATACTAAGAATGGCAGTGAAATAAACTACTAAACCCTAACTAAGCATACTTAACTGTTTTCTAGATCTTTGAAATTAGTAGGCAAGATTGCAGAACCTCTGCAGTAATGGCAAAGGATGTATTTTACACCCCTGAACTAAATTAAGCTGAGAGAATTGTATTGAATCTGTGATACACAAGGCTTTGTGTTTTGGATTATAAAAATACAGGTTAATTGCTTGTTTATCAAAAGCTTGAAAAAGCTTACTCTTACTCTTTTTTTTTTCCCCAAGCATCATGTGAAGAAGTAAAAGGGCTTAAAATTGCTATATAGATTCTTTTCAACACAGCACATTGCTAGTGAAGGAGGCAATAATATTCCTCATATGCTGATCAAAAAGAGTGAGAGTGGCTTACTTTTTTCCCCCAGTTGATCCATTTCCCTATTGGGTTCTGCTGAATTTACTGAAGATAAGTCCTTAAAATGCCAAGAGTAGATCTGAAATGCTACATATAGATTATTTTTAGGAGTGAGTGTCCTTGATAAAATATTGCAATTCATGTATATGCAACATGTTAAGTATACTCCAGTGCTATAATCTTGATTTACATTTGTAAAAGATGATAATTAGTGTGCCTGGAGGAAAATAAAAGGCAGAGATGATGATGTGGTGAAGAACTTGATTAGCGACAACTTTAAAGAGGTAGACGTGAGAGCCAAGAAACTCATCAGCTTACACTTTTATTTCTTACACTTCTCCTCTCCTCTTTTTTCCTTTCCCTTTTTCCTTTTGTCACTGTACTTGAAAAGTAGCTGATTGTCTCCAAGTCTACAAGAGAAATATTTCTTTGTGTAGTTGACATGAAAAATCAACACATTTTTGTAGGGTCATGTACTATGTAAGATATGGAAACCAAAAATGTTAGAAATATTTGCAAAAGGGGAAAGGGCTCACACAAGTCTTTCTCTTGTGTAGATCTCATAAGCCCCAAAACTGACAAGTGTCTTGAATTCTACATAGTTCTTGAAGGCCCCTTCTTTCATAGAAATATCTTCAGTGAGTCCTGGGAAAACATATTCCTTTGATGAATATAGAACATTCCTTTGTTTGTGCAGCAGAATACAGGGAAGAGAAAATCTAAGAATATGAAATACAGTAGAAACAATGGTAAGGTTCAGGCAGAAAAATAAAGATAGGGAAGAGAAAAGACTTAAGTCTTTACAGGAAAATCAACATTTGCAGGTTCCTTTTGCTTAAAAGGATCTGGAATATAGAGCCCTAAATAAGGAAGACAACTCCCAGAGGCACAACTACAAGGATTAAAAGAAAAAGTAAAAGAGATATAAACAAAAAGAGAAAACAAAGTGACAAGGAAAAAGGCAAAAGTTTTCCCTGCAAGAAGAAAAGAAGAGTTTTTGGAAATGATAGGTGCTAAATAAAGGAGGATAGTATGTGGAAGACTTTGAAAAAAGTGTCATGATAAGATGTTCTACAGACAGGAAAAAAGAAAGGAGAGGAACAAAAACAAAAAACCCTGGGTTAAAGAGTTATATCAAAACCAGGAAAAGGCTGTGTGAAGGAAGAAAAATGAACAGGATGGCTAGAGAGAAAAGAAGAATGGGCAACTAAAAATCAAGGATGAGAATGTAAACCTGAAATCGAAAAGAATCATGATTGAAATAATAAAACAATCCTTTATTTGGGGACAAATTGGTAGATTTTTCAACAGAACAAATAAAGAATAATGACAGAAAATGTGTGAAAGTGGTCAAAATCATGAAGATTTAGGAGTTCCTTTGTGGATTTCCTAAGCAATAGAGGAAAAGAACAAAATTAAGATGATATAGTGAAGAGCAGTGTCCCGATCCAATATTGGGAAGGTTTCGTTATGATCCCAAGGACGAGATTAAGACCCTAAAACCGGTCAAGTATCATACAACCTTTTACCTTTATTTTCAACAGAGTGGGGAGAAAAGGTGGGGAAAGGCGAAGGGGAGAGGGGAGCAAGGGTAAGGGGAAAAGACAGAGAAAGTTGGAAAAGGAGAAAAGAAACTAGGTACCACCACTCCGAGTTGGATGGTGTTCCGCTGACTCCACTCTAGATTTCCAGTCGTTGCAAACAAGCCCCCCCAAGTCACACAGTCTGCAGTTTTTATAGGTTCTTGCCCCACCTCTGGGAGGTGCTTCCTCACTTCCCATGCAGATTAGCTGCTGTGCACAGTCTGCCCTCTCGGAACCTTCCAGAAACAGGCTGGGGGCATCTGGGGGTCTCCTGCTCATGCGCAGATGGTAAATGTGTACATGTGGTTCGTGCCAGACGTGCTGTTTCCCTAGAGGCCTTCTGCCCTTTTTGTGCCCTTTCTCCCCCGTGCAGGTGCACGAGGCTGTTTACCTCGCAGACGGCTCCCGGGGGCGCCGGTGCAGCATTGCCTGACACACCTTGGTAGTAGCAGCTCTGCAGCAGCAGCAGCAATGTCGAGACAAAACTGCATTTAGTACCAGTTCTCTACAGGCAGCAAGTGACTCAAGAACTGATGTTGAGAGAGAATTTGCAGATGTGTGACCTCAGTGAGACTTTCAAGATAGATGTATGATTCTGTGCTAGTGTTTGGAATCAAGGCTAACACTATTAATGAAAGAAATGCTGAGAAGTTGAGGATGAGAAGAGAAAAGAGACTTGTATCTATAGCTACTTGTACTTACTTGTACTTACTTATAGGAGAAATAAATTCATTTGAACAAGGATTAAACAAGAATATGAGCAAAGAGGAGGTCAATTAGAAGGAAAAAAAATGCTAATACTTAGAAGAATTGCAGTAAGTCAGACAACGTATTTAGGGAAAGGACTACATAGGCCACTTAAGAAATCAAGACTGAGTAACAGAAAACTCTCTGTAAACCAAAAGAAGGTGTCTGAGAAATAGGTTGTAGAAAGTAGATTGGATTCTGTGGTAGAATGTGAAACCAGATATTGGGATACTTGACATATGATGGATGGAAACCTGAGATCAAATGCTTTGGAGACTATGGTTTAAAAAAAACATGAATGTACTGTAATGGTGGTAAAATCACACTGCATTTATAATGAGGTGTTTGCACTGGTGCAGGATACATCCAGTCTTTTGCAGGTAACAATATTTTCCACCAATAACATTTGCCACTAATTACCTGCCATGGGGCAGAAATCCCAATGTGTTGCAGAATCAGCATGGAAGTGACATCAAAAGAAGCATGCAGGATAGTCTGTTCCCTTGGGAGCTAAAACTATTTCATCAGTTTTGCACCTTTAAACACACCACAAACCCTCAAATAAGGTTCATCAATTTATATGCTAGAGTAGGCTACATCTATCCTTGTTTTGTATTATAATGATATCAGTAATTGGCTAAACATGCTTTCATATTATTTCAGCTACTTCAAACTGAAAAAAATACACACAAAAACAATGATTTTGCCTGAGGACCACAGGTAAAGACAGAGAACTCATTTCTAAATGAAGGAAAACCCCATAGTTCAGAGAAGACATGCAGGCTTTTATGCAGACTGTTTCTTTTTTCTCTCCCAAAGGAAAGAAATTACCTTTCCCCTCTCTGTTGAACTGCAGAAGAATAAAAATGCTTGAAAAGAAGCAAAAAACTTTCTTCTTGGAAAGTTGGGGCTCCTGCTGCTTCATGAAGGGATGGGGAATGCATTCCAAAGTCTTTCTGGATTTCACACTCTTATGCAAAATGTGTTCTCCCTTCAGCAGCAACAGCAGCAAAAGAGAAGAAAACTGTCTGGAGTTCACATTCTTTTACAGAAAAACAAATCTTTTAACTAAGAAGAGAAACTGCATCTCATATTTTTCTCCTGGTCAGTACTAAATTTCCTCCTTTTGTTATTTTGGCTAACTATCTGAATTTAAATAATGTCAAATATATAACCATCTGTTTGTTAGCGACTTGCTCTTATAGTATGAATGATTCCATGCTACTTGACAGGCAGAAAAATCTTACATTCTGCCTCTGTCTAGCTGTGACATTTCTAGGTCTGGGTAATTGTTCAGCATCTTTATCCAACTTTACTGGCTGCACATGGAAAGGTGCCGGGCTGATACTTTGGCATAGGCTTCTGTAGTAACTAGCTCAGTGCTGCTACTCTGTAAGCCTAATGTAATGGCACGAGTGAGCCATGCTAATCTGACTGAGGATTTTTAGTATTTGGGGACAATAATTATAACCAAGCCTTTGTGAGTTTTCAAAACATGTGTGATGCTGAAATCTAGTGAGTGGGAATGTCACTGTAAAATCACCACCTCAACAAATGTGATGTGCTAGTGCGAAATCAAGAGAACAAGGTTTTGCAAACTATGGGTTTCACTTATCTCTTTGGTGTTATTTTATGCTTCAGATTATCACTAGCCTTCTGACTTCTCTAGCTGGCTGAAGCAAAATCAAAGATTTGAGGTCAAATTATTGTGGCTTTGAGTGATACAACAGAACTATAGGATTCCCAATATAGTAACCTTTTCACCTGCCAACACCTGGAAACACAGGCATGGTAAGACTATGAGTTAGAAAATAAGGTATTTTCTCATCTCAGCCTTTGACTTGGGACCTCAAAATAAGCTTTTTGATGGGCTAAACTATTTTCAAACTTTCTTGTATAAAATTATTTGTAATTTAGCATTCACAACTTCAGTAGACTTTGTTACATAAAGTTACAACAGTATATACAAGGCATTACTCTGAAAACTCAGCATTTACCAAACATTGATTTCCTGTACCTAGTATAGGAAGTAATGTCTGCGCGTATTTTCCACCTTTTATTTAAAATGTTAGATTAGGCATTAAGTGCCATCAACAACAACGATATTGAACAAACAAGAAAAATTTAGTTTGCCTATGATCTATATTGTTTCATTCTCCTGAAATACAAGATGATCTTTGAAATTTTCTTCTAAGTGACAGAACTCCTAAAAGAAAATGCCTTTTCCTTTTCTTTTGTTTCATTTGATGCTTATTAGAAGAAATTTGCTGCTGGAAAGAGATGCTTCTTTTTATTCTAAATCATTCTGTATTTCTCATTAAAAAAATCATTTTTTAAAGCACAGATTATTGATTCCTGCATCTGAATGTTCTACACATCAAACAGTCAGTGCCTTTTTCCATATATATATATTTCATTAGATGAACATTTCCAAAGATAAAGGGGCAGTTACGGTATCATATTAACTTGTTTTCAGCAAAATTTGAAAAATACATGACTATTGTTTTTGAATTAGCATTATCAGACCCTTAACTATAAATTCTATTTATTGTTTCTGAGTTACAATATTTTTGCATTTCACATATACCTCATTCCTCTCCTAAAGAGACTATAAATTAATTTTGATGGAATTCCCTCAGTAAAGGTCATAAACACTAATATGGTTGCATGGATACTTGATAAGGTATTTACAAATCTTTATACTTCATTTAAGTGTTGCTTGCATGGTAGAATAGAAAGAAAGGAAGAAAATAGAAAAAAAAAAAAAAAAGATAATAATACAAGCTGTTATACCCCCAGGTAGCACTCCTACTTTAGCATACTCTAGTCCAAGACCATTTATTTCACTTTACTTTTACTGTGATCATCACTGAGATAATCTAAGCATCTTTGAGGGAAGAATAGAATTCAATCCGTCGTTTGAGGGGAAAAGGAAAGGAAACAAAAGCCTGTACTGTGAAACAAGTTTTAATATCAAATAACATAACATCCAAATTATGCCCTTTTGCTTTAAGATGAATCTCTGTACAATTTGTCATACGCAAAGGTTATGAGATATTTATATATTTGTTTAGTTCTTCTGATAGTCTAGTTAAGAAAAAAACAGCCATTTCTCTCCCCCTTCCTGCTCATTAATCAGCAAATATTCCTGCTCACGCAGTCACTCACTGAAACATTAAATTATTTAGCACCTCTTTACCTTCTGCTACAGGGACAAAGAAACTCTCCTAAAAGCATAAACCTGTGATCATTAGGATATTTCAGCTTTATAATGTACTGCAAAATCTTTAAATTCTGCATCTTTTGTTTTGGTCCCTAGAGTCTTTCAAGAGATAAAGACTTACTGTGTTCCTAATCCAAGACCCCTCCCCATGCACACTATTACATATATTAACTTTTTAGTGCATTTATTTGCATAAGTATTTTATATCTCTCCATCTTTTTCCCCTGTCTGTCCCTTCCCTTCTCCTTTCCTTCCCTGCAGTGGCAAAAGGAGGAACCCCATTAACCTTCCCAGTGAAAAGGCAACGCTGAGTTGGCTGCTCTCAAGCCCATCCAAGGAGAATGACCAGCCAATGGTCCCTGGTGCGAAGCCCACCAGCATGACCTAGCAAAATAAACTCTCTCCCCTGAATGCGACGCAAACTATGAGGGTTATTACCTAAAGGAGCGTTATTGCCTAAAGGATTGTGGGATGCAGGGAGAAAATTCTGGGATAGACTAGAGAGCATTTAGGGTCTATACCAAACTCATTGTGGGATTTTGTAGGAGCCCAAATTGTGGGAATATGCAAAACTTTCTATGAGATGTTTATGGCAAAGACCAAAGGCAGGGAAAGGGAGGGATCAAGGTGGATCAGGGACGAAAAAGCAAGGGAAAATAGATGAAAAAAAGTAAAAGGGCTGGTTACATTTAAACGGCAGTTGTTTGGTATACTTACCTGATCAAGCTCAGTGCTTCATCACTGCAGTCTATTTCATACTCTTGTCAAATCTGTTCCTAACTATCTTCTATGTGTGCGCTCCTTATTCTGAGCCTGTGTCTGTGAACACCAGCAAGCTTCAACTCAGACCAGCCAAGAGGCAGTTTTAGGAAGTCTCTCCAGCCACTGGAGAGAGGGACCGTGGGCCTGAGGGACTTGTATTTCTGGGCACCAGCAACTGCAGGAGACTGGGGATGGGGCTAGCTACCAGAGATACTGTGTCTAAAACCAGCTATAGGAGAGAGCCATATTGTTCAGACATGCATTTTCCTCTAGCAGACTCCAACACCGATGCACTGGAAAAAGGGAACAGGATCTGGCCATCTGTGTTGTTCATGTTGATGGCAGTGCTGGTGGTGCTTACTGGGCCCTGGCAAAGGCACTGTTCTCTGCCTGTGTGACTGGCTGTGTGAGCAGTGTGTGGAGGTCTGTGTGTGGGTGTGTTTGTGCCTATTGGGAACATGCACTCAGCCTCAGCCCAGTTGGACTGGGGGACAGGGAGCTTGCAGCAGTCTCCATTTTATCAGATTGGGGCAGGAGAACTCGCCTGAGTCCTCAAGCCAGCCAGAGTTTGCAACCTCCAGCATTCTTGTCATATAAAAATTCATTTTATTCTGAGGATGTGTCTACTGCCCCATAAGAAACCCTCTAAGTAACTAGTTATCATCTTTTGTCCACATCTTCTGCACTGTTACCGCTTCCATGCTCTTGAAACACTATGTAATCTAAAATAATTTTTGCATCTTCTGCCAAACATTGTCTCAACCTTTCTCAGCACCACGTGTAAAAATATACATGTTGTGCACCATAATCCATTTTTTTGGGAGTTTTTTTATGTGAAATCAAGCTGTGAATGCTGAATGCTTTTCTGCTTCACGTTCATGCACTCACAGATTTTTTTTGGATTTTCTTTTCTGTACACACAGAAAATCCATCAGAGTGATGTTGGATGCATTCAAATAGAAAGGGACTGTGTGGCAGTCCCTACTACTCAATAAAAAAAGGCCCAGAAAGTAATTCTCATTCTGTAGACAAAATGTCGAGGCCTGGCTCGTGTCCACACCACTAAGATTAGCTCCCTCTGGAGTCAACTGGATGCTGGCCCTAGCAGTTCTCTAAGTTTACAGTGATGCTTCTGAGGCCATAAGACATAATTGGCATTTAAGTTTTATTTCAGCTCAGAGTGCTTTAAATAAGATTCTGACAACCTTTGAACTACTTCCATTTCCCACTCAGGACAATTTCTTCGCTCATTTTACTCCTGCTGTCACCTATTATACAGGAATCATTCAAAGTCAATAACTGGGGTTTTGTATAGGCTACTGGAGGAGCAGGGAGTGCTTCTAAGCCCTTGGGGCGCAACCTAATTGTACACACAAAAGTCAGTTTAAAAGAAAAAAATCCTTGGCTGGGATTTGTCTGACTCATCTCTTTCTCTGTATGTAAACTCTCACATACATGTAAGCTCTTTTTGCAGTTAATGGACAAAAACATTTTTTCTTAGGATGAAACTTGTCTTTTTTCTGAAGTAAATGTCTAAAGTAGGCAAGACACACTCAATTTAAAAATGCCTATATCCATCCATTAACTATGAAGAGGCCTGACTGATTCAGATGTAGACATCTGTACTGTCGATGTCCAAGGTTAGGTGAGATACAGCCTACCCTCAGTGTAGGCATCGGTTCCATCTGCTTCCAGCTCATTTATGCCAAAGCCTGTTAAAATATAATTCTCCACTTTTATTATGCATTTTTGTTTGGTACAAAATACGTTGCGTGTGTAACTGATTTTCTATTGCAGATGTTCAGGAGTCTCCAGAGGCCCAAGAACTAAGAACTATCCATCCCCCTTAAAATGTGCTAATGCACACTGCCATATTTTACGTTGCAAAGAACTGTAACCCCCAGACAATATATTGCAGGTAGGTCAACATCCTATTGTTGTCTGAAGCAATTCATTTGCTGTTGTATTGATCCGCTCCAATAAGTGATTCAGACAAAGCTCTATAAACTTTATTTTCTCTCCTCAGTACAGGTCAGTCGCATAAGAAATAGTACAGATACTGTTTATGTCACAGTTTAGAGATGATTAGTTCAGGTTGTGTGATAAACAGGTAATCAGTCATAAATCCCCTGAAAGACAACTGCCAAACGTCTGGAAATGGCAAAGAATACTTCGTTACACCCCAAGGTAGAACTGATCTTTGTTCATGTGCAGTAAAACCAGTATCACCTTTCAGCTGAAGAGAATTGCATATTCTTTCACAGTATCTTAACATTTTATGCTTTTGGAGTGTTCTTGAGCATCACAGTACAACATAATCCTTCTTTTATGGGAGCATTACAACAACAAAATTTTCAGTTAGAGGGTTTTTTTAAATACCCTGTCAACTGGTATGTAACCATTCAAATAAACAAAGAATTCTTCCTGCTGTCAACTTTGCAGTAATGTTAAAATGAAAACATTCTCTGGATTTCAGGCACATTCAGTGAAAACTAACCTAGGTTTAATCAGATGAGATAAGTATTGAATTTGCACTCTATTATCTTTGACTTAGATCAGAGTGCACTGCATGCCTAAAATGGTTTGAGTTCTCCTCAGTGGTGATTATAGTTTGTTTGTTTGTTTGTTTGTTTGTTTTTGCTAAGTCAGGGACTTAGTGCATGCTGTATGCATGTAGAGAACCACAAAAATTATTCATTTATAATATCCTGAAAATAAAGTAAAATCAGGAAAAAAACTACAATATAGATCAGCTTTAGCTTGTTGCTTTCAGTCTGCCTTGCTTGCTTGAGTATTACCTATTTCAGATGCAGTCTCATTGCAATCCACTTGAATTACTCCAGAGTATAACTGAAGTCACAAGGTGATGACATATTTCCACAAAGACAGGATATAATTCCATAACTATTTTTCTCTGTTGGAAAAACTGATTTAAGACATTCTGATCCTTTCTTGCCTGCTCCTGCATATGCCAGCACCTGATTGTGCATAGCATAGCTCTGCTGATGCATTTGCTTAAAAGGAATGTTCCAAACCTCGCCACAGAAATGATGAGGGTTTTTTTTTATTATTTTTTTTAAGCCATATTTATATAAGAATTAAAAAATCATGATCTAGACTCTCAAATTTTACCTAAAGTTAGATAAGATGGATCCCATTTTCTGTTTAACAAGGTAGTACTTGATAGGCAAGTCCTAGATCCCCCAAAATTATATAGTAACTTTGTTATTGAGTTTAAAGAGTACAACATTTCTTCCTCTCTTTAGCAATATCAGTTGAAGAACTGAGAACAGACAGACCCCCTCAAAACTGAACTTTCACTTCCATATTCAACATTAGGGGGGAAATACATATATACTTATATAATATTTAACATTAAGATTCAAATCTGACAAATAAACCCACTCTTACCAGCAGTGTCCTTCTATGAATTAACTATAACAAACTTATCCATGATGTAACATTGTGCATGGGTCAGACTCTTTCCATCATCTAATATTGGTCATTGTCAAGGACCGAACTATGTAAGTGACTAATTCTGTGGTCTGAACTGCTGTGCTAATATCTGTATAAGTTGCCCAGATATTTTGACCTTTTGTTCCTCTTAGTTTTGCCAGTCTTTTCTGCCTTTATTTTCTCCTTCCTCTTTGATTCACTGTTTTTCTTTTTCTTTTCTATAAGAATATTTAATAAAAACAATATTTATTTTAATCAACAGTATCATAATTATACAAACAGTGAAGTTTGTTGTCTGAAGTGACATGCAGCTTCTAAATCTATCTAGAGGCTGAATAAATAAATAAATATGAAGTAGCCAATAAATAGATATGGAATAAGTCAAGGATGCTATTTATTTTGAATAACAACTTTTAAATTCTTACCAAGTATGTATTAGGTCTCGTTTTGCTTTATGGCTAATCTTAATATAACGTCTTCACTACAAACCCAATCCAATCTGTTATTGTTGAAAAAAAATTTTTTAAAAATCTAATCATTTAAGTAATTCATCAGTTGCAACACTTTCCCACTGAACATTTCAGGGTCACTTACCAAATGAGTCAATTCAGGCAGTAACCATTATGTAACCTAGAAGCTAGTATACACTAAATCATGAGAGTGATTGAATCATTAAAACTAGGTGTTCCCTAGAACATCTGACCCTTAAAGCAACTATTTAGTGCTTAGATATCATATGAATTTCATAAAATGGGAATTATGTGGCCAGCAGGTTTTATGAAATGGTCATTCCCCATGCCTTGCCTTGCCTTGCCTTGCCTTCCCTTCTTTTCCTTTCCCTTCCTTTAATATTTTTGTGTATGGCTTGCTTTCATATTTTGAAACTCATTAGAGGTTTTTTTTTTTTTTGCTGTTTTTGTAAATTAGTCCTAATTTGCATTTTAATTTGACAGTTATCATGATTAAAAACAGAATACATGAATTGCAACTGTGTTCCTGGTTCTAGTGGCATTTAACATTATTTCACGTTGAAAATTCATTATGGTAATTTTGCAAAATGTATGGAGTTAACCGATGCTTCATACATCATGGAGTATAGTGTGTCCAGGAAGTAAAACATAATTTTTGATTTGAAAATATTCTCAACAATTTTAGACAGTGCTGCATGTGCTTACTTGACTCCATCTTGGTGAAAAGATCTACAACACAGATGTGCTGATTACTGTGCCCTGTGCTTTCCAATCATATTGCCCATCATCAGATACAATAAAATGAAATTTGAAAATTCAGAAAAAGTAAATAACAGGAAAAAATGCTAGCATGATAAAGAATATAAATGTACAAAATATAAATTTATGTATTTGATTTTATTTCAATGCTTTGTCATTATCTTGCCCCCTAAAAGCAAAACTATGTTTCAGAACGCCCAAAGCCAGGCATCTACAGCTCCATATCCAGTTACTTAACTGAATCACTTAGGATTACATTTTATCTTCTTATTCTAATGATTTTATTCACCTTTCTTTCATACTGTTAATAGCTAAATATAATAAATAGCAATTGAAAACTGTATGAATAAAAGAAGATAAAAGCTTCAAAAATCCTTCTACCATTCATATGATTTTGTCATATCAGAACATGTGTGTTGTATATTTGTATGTAGTGTAATCTATATGATCAGGAATGCATATCCTGATGGAGTAATATTCCACCCTACCGTGGTTATGTCATCTGAAAACAAAGAAGGAAGAAAACACGTAGGTAGCTGGTACTGATGTTTTATGCTTAAATAAGAGATGAGATATTGACAATCTTATGAAATGACATAATATGATGTGTTGGCACAAAGGAATTTCCTTCCAGTCTTATATTTGATGTCCTATGAAATTTCATTATGACTGTTGCCTGCAATGCTTTGTCCTTTGTACCAACAAAACCAGACATATAATTGAAAATAATTGATTTTGGTAATGATTTTGAATATGTTAAATTTGAAATTTGATGTCTTTCCCTGTCTCACTGGAAATTATTCGTGGCTGTAATAAGACATATTGACCTTACACTAAACCTAGTAAAAGATGGAAGAAAGGAATTCATTTGTTCAAAATTTAAATGACAACAGTGTTCTTGTCTGAACTAGTCACCACAGTAGATACAGCTCTCTAGGACCCATTGGCTGTGTAGAATAGGGCCATAATTCAAGTAAATGTGCATCCTTTATCTTCTTGGATGCCCTATGGTGCTTCAAAGAACTTTTTGTGCTTTTATAGCTCTGATTAACCAGATTGATTTGTTGTCACAGCATTTTTAAACTCTTGCATATTGTGCAAGGAGCTATACTGTAGTTTGTGCTGTGCTCATAAAACAAAAATTCCTCAGTAACATTGCCTTGCAGAAAATGGTGATTGGAAAGCTTTTAAAAGTCATTTCCTGCACACTCTTAAAAAAGAAAAGATATCTTGAAAAGAGGAAGACCATATTAAAATGCTCACATTGTTAAATGGAGTGGTTAATAACAGCAAAAGAAACCATTGCCAGATAATTTCAGATGACAGGCTCAGTGAGCATAAGCAGAAATGAAAAAACAATGTAGATTAAATGTTAAAAAGTACCTTTCCACCTGTAGAATAGTAAACATGCGGAAGCATCTAGCAGACAAGGATGCTGAGTTAAAAGAAAGTGAGAATCAGCCAAGAAACAATCAGAGTCCATCAAGGGAAATATAAGTTTATAAATGTGCTTTCAAGGCCCACAGTTTTTCCCCCAACCCCCAATATTTCTCCTGTTTTTAATGCATTACCTTCACAACACTATTTTCAGCCCTGCCAACATTTGTGATTTAAAACAGGAAAATTCAGTGATGGATTGGTGGTGTTCTCTGTGAAAAAAAGGAAAAATGAACTGAAAATACATCCACAATAAAAAATTTACAGTATAATGAGTCCGCTTATGGAGGAGCCAGGAACACACTTCTATAGACATGATGAATCTACTGTGACATTTATTTTTGCCAAAAGAATATTAGAAGATTTAAAATTTAGAATTTTCTGATGAGACTATGATACCTATTATGCATGCATATGCATGTGTATGTGTATATACATACATTCATATGCAGGTATGGATATATATCTCTACCATATATGGAGATCTTAAGTATCTGAATGGAAATATTCCATTTGTTATACATTCTTACTGGATTATATGTAGATAACTGCTAATAAAATCAATTAACCATACCAACAACAAAAGAAATCAGTAGCTAGCATCCCACTAAATATTGTCAGACAGATTTAGATGTGTTATTGTCGAACACTCTTGTTGTGCTTCACATTATACAACTACACAGTGCTTGATCCTTCAGGAATAATAAATATATAAATAACAGTTTGTGGTTGGAGTGGAGCTAAAGCTGATTGAGCTTGAGTTTTCATTTGATTTTCAAATTCCCAGATGTATTTTTCCATTCTTTTCTTTCTATTTCTGTCTCCCCATTCTGTTCTATTAATGACACTCCCATATTACAAAAGGGATGCGGAATCTCACCAAAAATGTAATTGGGATTTCAGTTGAAATATCATGGAAAAGGGAGCTTGGAATGTATAACATAGAGTGATCCTCATTGAGATGACCTTTTTAGTTCCAGAGGTGTTCTTGACCAGCGCTTGCACTAGAGAGCATATATAACTGAATTTTCTATACTTAGGAGATACATGCTGAACAAAAAGGGCAAACAATTAATAATGTATGTTTTCAGAGGTAGGTAAACTGTGCAATGGAAAGTTCAGTTGCTACAGACCATTAGAAGAATATTTGAAGTTATTCAGCTGCCTGAACATAGGCATCTTAGTGTTATTTTAGATACAAAAACATGTTGCATTCCTAAAATTTTCAGTATATAATTATTTGATTTGCATTGCATGCACGATCAGTTTGCCTTTAATAGAGGTAGAAAAAATCCATATGAGGCCATGGACCTGCATTCATTATAGACATCATGAAGGATATTTTTATCAACTATATGTATTATATATATATTTATCATATTATTGACTTGAACATTATCCTTGGAATTTTAACTTTCTGCAAAATGTTTAGTTCTTGCAAATAATCTAGCTGTTTCATACAGAGAATTATTTAGCACTGATATGGGTTTGGATATATGTGTTTTTGTCCTAACTAATAAATGTTGCATAAAATTGCTAACTGTATTTTCCCAGCATCAAGATGTAGAGCAGAAAGCTGCTGGCTTATGTGTGAAGTCCTTCTGATGAGCTCCTTTATTTGCTTATTTATTTAAGTATTTGTGTACTGTTAATTTCTCAACCTACTGTTAGCTTTGCATGTTTCGCCAACAAGCTGGTCCACCCTGGCTGGGTATGCTGTTTTGCAGGTCTGGCACAGGGTGTAAGCCCATGCCTCCACCCCCTGCTATATCACAGGGCTTTGCCGGGGAAAGTATTTTTCCTCATTCTCTTTGTAATGATATAGGGATGGTTCTCCTTGGAGGACTGTGCCAGGCAAAGAAAAGCCATAATACTAGCTGGCCATGTGGGAAACAAAAGGCATGCTGCCCTCACAAAAGCCAAATAGTCTATGACCAGTAATCTGCTCTCTAACAAGGCTGCTTCTGAGGTAGTTGCTAACCTTGGGAGTAAAGCAGGTGCAGAAAGATTGCTGCATAGCAGCATGGCTGTTATTTTACAGCCGAGTACAGTTTAGAGTTGGGTGCGATGCTGGCAGAAATACTGGACTGGGGAGTCATGCCAATGCCTCTCCCAGCATCCAGTCACAGACGCATGTTTTTACTAATTCACAGTGACTATTTGCAATGCAGCCATGTAACTGTACATTCATTGAGAAGAGATTTGAATCTGTTCTAGCAGAAGCACATAGATTCAACAGTGCTATTCACTGCACAACAGCCTGAAGAGATACTTTTAGTTATTCCCATTTCTTTCTGATTTCTTTACCAAATATTTTGCTTCTTTTTCAAATTTGCATCTGTACATTCAGGCAAGCAGGAACAGGAACTGAAAAGTGAATGGTTGTGTATAATATTTGTTTTAAACCGTATTATGTTGCATATATAGCTGGATGAAACTATACTACCTTTTCTATAATTACTTTTTTTCTATCTCAGAAATGCTGATATAGGTCCATGTCCCGTTTCTGACAAGGTTTAACAATGATACCTGAGGAGAAGCGTAAGATCAAGACAGGCTTCCAATGACTTCCACATCAGCACACTTTCTCAGCCTTGGGACTGCTTTCTGCAGCTCAGAAACAGCCCAAGTCAGAGGCTGTATTTTTCTGTGATTTCATCCAGTAACCTTTTGAACTCATGCAAAATGTTTACACCCGAAGCATCCTACAGAAAGCTGTTCCATAGTCTCAGCATTGTTGTGTGATGAAATGCCTCCTCTTATTTGTTTGAACTATGCACGTCTAGTTTCATTCTAATTCCTGTACTGGAAGAAACAACAAATAAACCTTACTCAACCAGCTACTCCAGGCCACACGTGATTTTATAAATTTGATCATATTTCCAGTCAGTTGTCTCCTTTCCAGGCTGAAGAGACCTAATCTATTAATTGGTCCTTGAGTGGAAGCCATCCTGTACCCTTCTTGCTCCTATCAGTGCTGCCTTCTGCCTTCTCTGTATGATAAATCTTCTTTGAGAACAGGGGAATTATAATTGCTTATGGTATTTAAAAGGCTGGTATAATGTAGACTTAGAGTGAAATAATGTAATTTTTTTCATTTCTTTTCTGCTCCTTTCCTATTAATTATGTATGCTACTTTTTTAACTGTTTTGAACTTTGGTTTAGACTACTTTGAAGCGTGTTTGTTACAAACTTCCTCTGAGCAACATTCTAAGCTTTTTTTTTTTTTCTTTTTTCCCCACCTCAAAAATTCTTTAGATCTTTAGGACAAATGATAAGAAAAACCCAGCTTATTACATGGTTCTCATGTAGAAGATGTTATTAGGAAATTCATTCTAATGACTACTTGTCTTTAAAATTCAAAAATAGAAGAGAAAATTAATGAATATATAAAGTTATGAACACCAGTATTAATACTACATATATATATTTATATATAATGGAACTGTTTAAAGATAATTAGTTGAAAATCTAACAACTTTAAAATACAATATAAAACCTTTTCAGCTTAATTGATGGCGTGTTTCTAAGTTTTTGGGGCTTAGGTGTTACTATAAATTTCAGTTAAAAATTATACTTATTAAGCTGGCAACTGTAAAAATGGGGGGGGGGGGAAAGTACCTTGTTATTGTGACAGTCATAGTTCCAGCTACTTCTGCAAAGACAGTCAGCTACTATCAATGCTATTCACTGTGCTTATTTTAATAAAAATAGTTTTCCATCTATCATAGCAAAATTCTGGTGCCAGCACAGACTAGATAGCTGAATTTGAAGGAAAATTAAACAATCCATTCTCCAGTTTCCTAAAGCTACATGTATATATCTGTTGGAGAGAGCCCATGGAAATGATCTCCCACCAGCAGATGTTACCATCCTCACCATCATAAAGGAGATAGAGCAAATGTACCTAAAACGATGTTGCAAGAGGGATGGAAGAAGCACTTTCCTAAGCTTAATTCTTTATTGTCCTAAGGCTATTAGTAGACTTTAGAGTGGATTCCCTGATGTGTTAATAATACTAATTAGGAACGCAATGAACAAGAGCGCTATATATAGAGATGTCTATTACTTATGCTAAAACCTAAGCTAGGGAAAAGAAAAAAATGGAAACCAAAACAAACCTCCCTCCAAAAAGCAGTGTTCCAGGGACTTGCATTCCTACACCCTGGGTGTTACACTGCAACATAAGTGCCCTTAATACAGTAATGCATTGAGGATAAGCAGGTTGGATGAACTATTTTCTCGCAAAATCTGTCACCTGTCTTGATAACGTATCATGGTTGTGGAAAGCTAGTAACATAACAAAGATAATGCACATGCTTAAGGGATGAATAGCTGATATTCTTCTTCTGCAGTATTGGTAGAGCAGAGACTTGTGGTTTGTGCTAAATGTTCTGCCTGGGATGGAAGTAGATAGGAAGGAGGATAGCCCAGGTCTCTCTGAGAAACTCAGGGTCTGACAAAATCATCTGTATTTCTATTAGCTAACAAGAGGGAAAACAATGAGAGAGAGGAAACTGTACTTAGAATATAGGCATTTGTAGAGGATGATTGTCTTGAGAATGAGGCCATCAGACTTCAAAGCTCCTGCATGCTACAGATGAAGAGATGGGGAAAGAAAGCCCAAGGGATGTGTTACCTGCCCCTCATGCTGAGACTATTTTAAAAATCAGCAGTACTCAGTGGACAGTGAAGGGAGTATTCAGCAGATATAAATGGCACAGAGAAATGTAATGGTTGAGATAGATACATAGATAGAAGATAGGAAACACTAGGCAGGTAGAAATAAATGCAGTGGGGAAACTAGCCTAGGGTTCTGGCTTATATTTTCTTTGCTTGTTTCTGCTTACATAGCAAAAAACCTGACCTATTGTTTCAACCGTGTAGTAAAATGTCTGCCCTTCACCACTGAATAATAAATTTTTTCTATACTCTTGAGATAGTTTGGTACTGTGGGGGCAAAATGAAACTGAAAAATGTTGAGTCTTCACTGTATTTAACAATTGGTGCTCCAGAGGTGGTGCTAGATCTAGGTAAAGGAGGACGTGAAAGTACCCTGAAGACAAAAGTGATTAAGGTGCTGAGGACTGAACTTTACAAACTGCTAGAAGAGCTGGTTATTTTCTGATGATAAAATTTTGGAAAGAGATTACTCTAGTAGGTACTGTGACTCTGAGCAAGCCTTAAAATGTCGTATGTGCTTAACTGGAAATTTCCTGAAAACCGATTGTGCATATCATACTGCATGCTTCAGTAATTTCTTCTGGCACTGAATGCAGGCAAATCAACGAGTTGTACTTATCTTTCATACTTACCAATATTGAGGATCCTAATCTAAAAGTACAAGAGGTGATGTTATTCTGATCTAAATGCAGACATGCAGGAGCTGTATGGTTATTTGAGCAAAATAGTTCAGTCAAGGCAGAATGAAGCTGGCATTAATGCGGTGCTGAAGTCCCTGCACCCCATGCTGAGTGTGTGCCTGAGATATATAATTAATCAGCAAGTTTTGTATGATATAAGCATTTTATTAAGGTTATGACTGGGCTTAGCCTTATAAATCATGGTGCATAGCTGTTCCTTCCTTGAAGCCCTGGATTCCACTGGACACGTGTGGAGTCATGACTGCAGTAGTAATGGAGTCGGACAGGTTTTGTGGATTTTTCTTGTAAAGAATAGAGCTGAGAATGGGTGTATATGATTCAGAGAGTAATTTCTGTAAAATACTTCCTTTATTATATCTGAAAGTCAGGTAGATTTAGATGTCTGAGGTCATGTCTTGATGCTACAAGTAACACTGTGTTAGAGACTCTCAAGCTACCCCAGAATAAGCTGGCATGTCTGCTTTGTAAAATGTAATAGCTGCATTAGAAGGTAATTCAGGTTTACTACCTCTGTTCCTGTGCTGATGTGCACAGTCCAAAGTCAGCCCATCGTGCCTTACCTTGGGAACTCTGCTTTATGCTCTTTTACATAAGACAGATAAAGCTTGGTGGAGGCAGGGGACAGTGGGGAGAATCTTCTCCTTAAAATACTAATTATATATTCAAAATGCATAGGACAAAAAGAAGCTTGCTAATGGTCCCTTTGAGACTGATGCCTTCCTTCTCATCTATGACATTATGACATACTGGCTGTACTGAAGAGGAAAAATTGCATAAGCAGATTATTTCAACAAAAAAAAAGTGCAAATGACTATTTTCAAGACTTTTCCACTTAACAATTAGAAGATATTGTTTTGCTGATGACAATTCTTAGGTAAATATTCAGACACCTACACTCTCATTGATGTTTCTCACTGCAAACAAAGTATACCACTGAGAATTAAATCTAGAGCATTGTTAAACATCCCTGGAAAACAAACAAACAAACAAACTTTCAAGAAACAAATAAAAAACCCCATGTTTCCAGGCCTTAAACTTTTGCCTCAGTGCAGCTAAATAGTCATACTTATAGAATTTTCTACTCACTCTACTCCAAGAATGCTGCAGCAGCCCTATGCCCTGGCTTCTTACCCAGTCATTGATGCATACCAGCTCAGGAAAAATAGTTGCTGTGAGGAACAGTGCAACAACGGAGTGCTGTAGCAAGCTCTGTAAAGGAAAAGGCGTGGATAGGTTCATGCAAAATGCTTCCCATCAAACACTATCTTCTCTTCCCTTAGCTAGACTTGTGGCTTTGTTGGTGTGTCAAGTGCATGCAGCTCTCTGGGTTACACTTCAGGGGCAGCTCTTGCCTTGGGGGGCCCATGACCACAAGCACCTCATAGCCCCGGTAAAACTTTCCTGAGTCTTATTCCCCTCTTGTGCTAAGCACAGCTGCACACATATTAACACCAAATCACACACCATAACACATCTGAACTGAAAGGAAGAGTACTGCATCTGCCTGCTGAGATCCCCACCAGCTAAAAAGCATTACAGCCACCACTGCTACACATACTGGGACCTATATGCCTTTAGGGGAAGTATATAGCCAATCACAGCTTATCCCTTCTTGTTAAAAAGTGTGACAGTGATTGCTCCCTTTCTTGTATCTACCTAGGAAGTACTCTTGGTTCAAATTAAATTTGGACCCCTAAAGCTAAATCTGAACAAGATCTAAACAAGAAACAACAGAAATTTTCTGGGGATGAAAATCAAAGCCCTTTTTGTTTAAAACAGTAATTCACTGAACTCAGCAAGTTACTTTTAAAATATATCAGACTTAATAACCTTAAATCTAATCTAACTTGGCTTCTGAGAAAATCTTTTTTGGATTCTTAATGGATATGATGCAAAAGGTGAGTGACAGGAAGCTGAGGGATAGTTGGAAGGGAAGTTGAACTGACAACTCTTCCATGCAGTTGGGGATCTTAAAAGTTGATGGTTTCTGGTCTTGGAACAATTGTATTAAATATGTGACCCACAATATCTGATAATCAGTAAAATTATCATTCTTAGGCAAGGTTTTCCAAAGCTCTAAGTTTAAGAGGTTGTATTTCCTATAAAATAGTTGGTTTCAAGCTCAATCCAAAGTAAAAAGTATTCACAAATTCTAGAAATCCTGTTTCTGACAAGGAAAGGGAGAGTGTGCTCTGGAAATTCAAGAAAGGACCACAAAGACAGATTTCAGGGAAAAAAAAAAAAAAAAAAAAAAAAAAGATTGTCTCAAAAGCTCACAAAGACTCATTAACTTTTGACCTCTGAAAATGGCGTAAAATGACTTATGATGCAGGCAGACCAGTTTGCCAGACAAGTTCCTCTGGAAGGTCAGACCGGCTCTATCTTGCAAAACTACAAAAAAACAAAACATACCTGGAACACTATTTCAATGAATACAAAAGGTCTCTAACAACAATCTCTCCTTCCTTCACTGTGATAGATGGGAGAAGGGGTCCCTTTTGAACATGTCACCAAGGGCACTTTGGGGGGCATTCATTAAAAAGGAGATTCTACTGTTCTTTTGGTTTTAAGTTTCTCATAATTATTTAATTGTCATCTTTAATTATGGAAGCAACTTGTTAGGTATGTTTTTATATTGAAATGAACATACTAAATTAATAACTGCTATCAATGTTAATAGGTACATCTTAGTCTGTAAGTGACATAACATTCAACTCATATTATGAGTTTTATAAAATAAGTGATACATTTCCTTAGTTCCAGCATATTCATTTTTTACATTTGAGGCTGACTAAATGCAGTCCTGATCTTTCTTATTTCTGTGTTTTGCAAAATAACGTCCCCATTTATCGATGTGTCAAAAAAAAATCTTTTTATATTCTAGTATGTTTTCTAGGTTTTGTTACACAAGATGTATAAAGACATATAAAGATGAGAAATGTCTAAATTCTCATAAAACATTATATCTCTTCAAGCTTCCACAAGCTGACCTCCCTGATGCTCTTCATCTACTCAGGGCAAATTTAAACTGTTACTGTCTGAGCAACTAGTGAGAGCCTTTCATTAGGATGAAAGGAACAGAGCCTCTCAGATTGTCAAGGGAAGGTATAATCTCATTCAATGTTTATAACAGCTGAAGTCACACACATGCCCATGTCCAACAAACAAGAATTAGTATCCTACTCTCCTGGTTTCACAGACCTGCTCAAAACACTCTGCACTGTGACTTCCATCATCATGACATGCAACCTGTGCTTTGTGATAGCACATGTTCCAGTATCCAGCTGCCTACCATCAGGAAATAAACAAGCAAGCAAGCAAGCAAACAAACAAAAAACCCCAGAAACTAAGATATAAAACAAGGCAGCAGAAAAATGTAGTATGAAATATCTGTTCAGGTTCTAAACAGTCAATTAGAGTACAGTGTTGAGTACGTGCAATTATTATACAGAAAATACCTTAAGATGCCACAATTCAGTGCTGGAGATGCAGTTCAATTCAATGTAGTCAGGTTACTGCCCTCAGAGTGAGCAGATTAATCCACCAAGTATCTCTTGGTAGGTATGGCCTGAGACTTTTTTGTCAAAGTTACTAATGCTCCAAGATGTGTGATGCTCATCTCATCTTGCCTCTGGTCCCTTTTGGAGGAACTAACACGTGGAAGAACTGATTACTGAAGCCCTGGCTGTTATTAAGAAAAGTGCAGCATGAGTGATTGCCTTCTGATTATGTGAGCAAAAAGAGGACTATGGTGGCTTATAACTCATATATATTCTAAGCATATTTGATGTCTCTACAGTTCAGATAGTTCTCATCAAAACTGAGGGAAAAAAAAAAAAGACGTTGAACTTCTTAGAGCTCCTGATTCATACTTCGTACTTAGGAGTTTGGCTAAATTGGAAAGTTATTTTCTTTGAATTAATTTTCTCGTCCCTGGCATCAGTCACTCTTCCCAGTAAAGATTTTCTATACCTGAAGTTTCTTGTCACACCTCGTACATTCATTTTGTCTTTGAAGTAGATCTGTCCTTATCATGAATAGTGATCTCTGAAAACATTCCAGAAATGTGCAGACCCTTTTGCAGACATTTCTCTTCTGTATGGCAAAATACGTATGCATCCATTTATGTACATATGTTTGCAAATACATGTTTTATACATAAGATTAAGCATAAAGTAGCAGCCATTTTTTCCAGACTGCTATTTATAATGTTTTTTCATTCCTTCAGTTTAGTACAGTTGTCATAATATAATTCAAGGAAGTATGATTTAGGATTACTTAAAAAGTAGCCCCATTTTTTCTGAAAGAGTTTACTCAACGGTATGGTGGACCTATGTTGTTAAAAATTCAAGCGAATTGAAATATTGTGATCTCTCTCTTCTTTTTTAATCCTCTGTCTCTCGGAAAACATTTATAAATTTTATACAATTACTTTTGGAACGTGAAAGGAGGAAACTCAAACTGTCTAATTTCTAATAATTTATACCACTGTATCTGTAAGTAATTCCATCAAAAAAGGCTAAAACTGTGGTAAACAAAAGGACACTAAGCATAGCTTCTCAGTTTAAGAATCTATGACTATGAGGACAAAAATAAAGACAAATAATTTGTTCAGATTTATCTAACAATACTTAATTGAAAAAAAGATTTTTTTGCTATTTTTGATAAAATGAGACATATTAAGCTTAATATTCTGCTTAAATTTCAGAATTAGTAATTTTGCTTTTCTTAATCATGACTTTCTTTATAAGTGGAATGAGCTCTTTCCTTCCTGCCATATACATTGCTGTAGAGGCAAATCTAACCCCTAGAGTGCTACTTTTCCAGTCTTTTCTAATTTCATAAATTAAAAAGTTGTTAGAACTTCTAAGATATTTGGGGGATGGGGGTTGTTTGTTTGTTTGTGTTGGTTGTTAATAGTGTTATCTACTTAGTTTTCTGAGTATCTCTTACCTTTTCTTGTGATCAATTTGTTTTCTAGTGATGTCTTGCAGATAATAAACAGGGTCATTTTTGTCTTAGAAACTTCTTGTTGTTTTACATTTCTGATATATCATATTGATTATATATCTAGATGTTACACAATCACAGAGCCCATTCCTTACTTTTGGATCAGTCCCACTAACTCCCTACCAGGCAAATTCATTCCAGAGGAAGACAGCCCGAAGCAGAGTGAATGCTAACCACGTGTGCTGCTTGGACTTAGCGCCACCGACCAGTGCCTGAACCTTCTGTATTTAGCAACAGCTTTATATCCAGAGGCTATGATTACACTAGCAAATTTAACAGAGACAAGACACAGGCTTACGCATTGGCAAGTCCATGGTGTTTACCTGTTAGTGTGCCCACTGGTGCTGGGCCAGTAAGGGTTCTTGCTGGACATAACCATACTAACCCTAGGTAATGTCTCAGCACAATTCAGGGACTATAGGAGCCAGAGTATTGATGAAACCACTTTGCTTTTTGAGGGGAAAAATGGATAACCATAGGGACTGAGCCACTCCATGCAACTTGACTTCAGGCTGTAGAATGGACCCTGGTTCATTGTGCTTACTTATTAGACTTTGGCTGAGAACTTAAATCAGGGACAACTGAAGAATTAAAACTGTATGTGTGATATAGAAATAAGGGTGGAATGAAGGCAGAAGAGAAGAGATTTGAGTAGCTTTGATGAGGGCTCTTTAAAGACTTGTGGGGACCAGAAGGTAGATGAGAACTAAAATAATTACTGATCCTTTCACAAGGATCCTGAAACAAATCTGTACAGCAATTGTATACCAGTAAGTATATGCAGACAAGGGAAGATATGGTCAAGAAAGCAACAAGACAGAATATTTTAGGGACAGTATCTTTGTTGGGGAGGGGAACCAAGAGAATTGACTTCAGGACCAGTATGGTATAGTCTCATCAGAAGTTTAAAATATATTCTGCTTGAGATCAGAGACTATACCAAGTGCAAGCAAAGTCTAATCAGTCTCATCCTTCCTTTCCAGCTTCCTTTAAAAGATGGAGAAACAAAGTATTTTGTCAACTTCTTCCCATTTGGCCTAGCCACCTATCTTCCAGATGGAGATAAAGAAGTGTGTGCCTTCCAGCACATGCTAGAAGCTGAGTTTACCTTGACTCCCTCTGGTCAGCTGCTTCATTTTCAGGACCTGTGCCCTGTTGGGATCAATTCACTTTTCATGTGAGATATGTGTTATCCTAGACATAGCAGTATAACCCCTATTTTTATGGTGAAAGTTTTTAGATATCATAAATACCTTAGAAGTTAGTTATCTTTGACTCTAAGTTGTCTGTTTCTTTGAAGAGAGTATTTATTTTTAAACACAAATTCTGGGAACCCACCTGCCACATAGGGAATTTAGCATGCTCCATTTCCAAGATCCTGATTACCACATTTTACAATTTGATAATGAAGTTCAGTTCTTCAATAAAGAAACTGAATGAGATTTTGAGTCCCATCAGTTTAAATTGCCTCTATTTAAAAACAAAATTAAAATATTCTTAGACTATCATGGTGTCTGAATTTTTCCCCTGAGTAAATATATAGCACAGTTAAGAAAATAAGTCAATATTTATTTTCGTCTCCAAGACTTTTTCAGCCTTCATTAACTGGACATTTGTTGGAGCTGCTGGCTCTAAAATGACTTAAGTAGAGTGTTCTTCAGTATTTCTGCTTATTAAACTCATGAAAAGGAGTAAATTACTCTCTTACACACTCTACTTCAGAAATATTGCAGCTTTTTATTTCTCCAGGGTGCTGGATAAAATGCTCTAGGTTGGTTCAGCTATGAGCTGCAGTAAGGATAAAAAGAGTTATTCAGCTTTTGCTCCTGACCTTTACATGTGCACTCATTCATGGAATTCTGTGTCTTGAAAAAGAAGGAAATTGATGATAACTATAATGCATGTCACTAAATGTTGCCTATTACAAAATATGCACTGAGATTTAAGGAAGCTCATAGCAGATAAAATGAAGGAATTCTGAGGCAAAGAAATTCTGTCATAGCTGCTCTGGTACTACCTTTTTATGTTCTGAAGGCACATTTTTAAATATTGTGATCAAATAACTAGTTGAGTGGAGATATTTCTTTTTTTAGCCATAGAAAATGTTTTACTGCTGCTATATGTTGATACATAATGATGTACAAAAAATCTTTTTTTTTTCCCCTCCCTGAGGCAATAGCTTATCTGCATTTCCATGTTTTTTCCCCTGGAACAGGAAAGCTTTACAGATAATACTTTGATAACAAGCTTCAGTGTGTCTTAAAGTACTGGGTTGGTAAACCTTGTCAGCATTTTGGGTCACTATTAAAAGAATAACTGATTAAAGTTGCTTTTAGACTAGTATTAAGCACGCATATGTATATCATTGTATTGGTCACAGATAACCACAGAGGTATTATTCCTTTCTGATAAAGGTACTGAACTGGGACTGCCATGGCCTCCATCCTTACCCTACAATGGCTTTTTCATGTGGCAGGGGGGAAGAGTCTTAAAATTTCTGTACCTTGGGCCTATTAGAAAAAATAGGAATCACATCATTTTACATGTGCCTAGTCTACTTATATTCCACAGTTTTTATAAAAGAGAGTTTCTCTTTTCCTTTTTAAATGTAGTGTCTGGCAAAATGAAGCTCTTACCTTTGATGGTATGGTAGGACCATAATAAAAATTTTACAGTTCAACCATAAAACAGAGTTCTGCTGCATATGAATCTGGAATGAACTTTTCCTATGTAGTTTAACAGAAGTTAACTGATTTTTTTCAGTGGATTTTCACTAGTTTATGTCAGGTTAAAGATATAAATGTGATTTTACAATGTATTCATAAAGTATGTTATGAATAATAATAGTAATGAGTTTTAGTCTGTTCATAAGATAAGAGAGGAAAAGAACAGAAACACATTTATGATTGCAATTCTTGGCTAGTATAATTTTGATTAAATTGCAGACTTCTGAAGCTAAAAACTGAGATAATCTTACATAGTTTTAGAATAAGGACTCTCTAGCAATTCATATCCTCTCCCAGAGTACCGATGAGTGGACTAGAGAGACTATAATGCTCCAAAGTGAGATGCTACAATTTTTGTGCTATGCACTGGAAGATGAGTGAGAGTTAAGAGGCTGATGGTATTATTAAACTTGTATCTTAAAGCTCAGAATTTGATTAGCACTTAACAATGCCCTAATCTTCTCACAGTTGATCCAAACTGATTTTTGCTATATATTTCAGTAGGAGTAAGTCCTGCACTGAAAAAGGAAAAACATATCATCTGGAATCACTGCCTGGTGCATGTAGCTAGTCTTCATAATCACATCTTGCTATTCTAGATACTCTCATCCTAAATGTGTCCATTGTTCTTCAGTGTGTAACAGATGAATCTTTGGTTTAATTGGACAGTAATTGCTTCACGATAGAAACATATCTTTGTTAATCTGTGCTATTTTTTGTTTTACAAACAATGCTGTCAGAATATGAGTCTTAATGGATATCAGGAATAGAGCTGCAATGATATTTTATGAGTAGTTACCATTTCTAATGCTAGTAAATAATATTTTCTTAGTTCTCCAATGAGAACAAATGAGTTCAATTTTTAAATTGATATGTTTAGTGTTTAACTTGAAAAGTAATACTTGTGTATTACTAAATGCCTGATTGTAACCTTGATATCAGAAAGTACTCCATGTATAACTTCCACTACAATATGTTCACTATATTAAGATTTATTATTAAAATTATTTTTGAAGTCTAAGAACTTTCCATTTTAATAGCTACCTCAGAATGATAAACTGTTCAGTGATCTGTTTCAAGTTCAAAATGCTTTGACTCTGAAACCATACTTCTCTATTCTGATGAGACTGCTGAAGGATTTTGTTATTTCAGGGCAAATAATTTGAACTTTGTGTGACTTAGCATCTCAGGATCTTTTCAAGGCAATCTTTATACCCAAAGTCCTGGGTTCTCAGAAAAGACGGTAATGTTGCTTATGATAACAGTCATATAGGCTGAAGAGAATTAAAAAAACTTAAGTAAACAAGTTTAATTACTGCCATTAACTTTGCAATCATTAGACATGTGTGAAAATGTCAAAAAGAAACAGTTTAGAAAGATACTATGTGTGGATACACACATGTGTGTCCATTTATTTATCTATTTATTTATATTCTGTTGTTAAGTAACTTGAATTTCCAAGGACCTTGAAAAATCTGGGAACCCTAAAGTAAGAATGTATTTGTGACCCATAATGTATTAAAGCTATCTGGAACCATACATGGAAAAACATCAGTAAAAGACCATGCCTTAAAAGAATAATAATCTACATCTGAGGAAAAATATACCTTGATGGATGGTCCAAATTTGACCAGGTTATCTGAGAATAGATGGTCCACAAGATGAACAAGTTATCTATAAAATATACCTTGATAAATTGTCCATAGAGTGGTTGTGTTATCAAATTAAAGGAAACTGAAACCTTCTATGGGAAAACCAATTAGCCCTGGATTGGGATCACAAAAATTAAACCATGAGGAGAACCATCAAGGTTTACCATAGCTAATTGCAGAGGTGGAGCTGCCTCTAGCGTGAGCATACAGGCCTGCCGCAAACCCCATAGGGCTGTATAGGAGCCCCATCTCTTTGAATTCCATATTTGGGATTAACCCTCATGAATGCCTGGGAAAACCTTGCCCAGCTGTGGTGCTGGGACTGCCCTTCACCAAACTGGGAAGAGGTGGTTGCCTCCCTGCCTCTGTGACATTTCCCCCAGTCCTGAGGGACCCCGCAGTGGGAAGCAGCAGAGGGGAAACCAGGGCACAGCCTGCAGGGAGGGCTGGCAGCCAGCCCAGGTGCTGTGCTGGCTTGGCAGAGCGGCAGACAGCTGGGCTGCACGCTCGCTGTTTCTTCTTCTCACTCAGCGCACCTCTGAGAGAGAAGGTTTCAGTGGGGGGAATTGGTGCTCTGAGTGCATGTTCGCTCTTTAGACGAGTTATACAGCTACTTCTTTCTGCAGTGTATGCTGTGTCCCCCTCTGATTTTGATCAATGAGGATGTTGCCACATCTCATGGAAGCATGCTAAGGGACGTGTGACTCTGGAGCACAACACGAACATTTTTATAGCTTCCTTCTGCACTACATATGCACACCTTGAGTGTTACGATCTCGTAGATGCCTTGCAAGATGGTTGCCTTTATCATGACAGACTGTGATATTCATGAGTTGTCTGGGGACTGGAACCCCCTGCTCGGTGGCTATTTAGGTGTATTGACAAGTGAGTTGCTGCCAGATGAGCACATTACTGAATTTGCGTCATCTGGTCACAATTCCTACAGCTGCTTGCAGTCTGAAGCAAAGTGTGTTTAAAGGTTAAAGGCATCATTCTAAACACAACAAAGAGACAAAAGATCAATTCTGAGGCACTCAGGGATCTCATGTTGGACTATAGCATAAATCTAGACAGTGATGACCCCCAAAAGATCGTGATAGAGCAGCATTCTGTTGTCAGGAACAAGCACCAGTTGACAATAGAAACCAGACCCCTGTGCAAGATGCAGAAGGTCTATGACAGAAGGGTACTGACAGCTTCCCCTTACAGCTTTTGATCATGGGCATGCACTGCAAGCAACCCTTTTCCATTATTCCAGCAGGGCTTAGCAACTGTGCAAAAAGTTATTTTGTAAACTCTTTTGGAGAACGCTGACTGCTTGCTTTCTATAATGCCTGAGAAGGTCTTGTGTTGTTAACAATTGTTAGCAACTGTTGTATCAGAAACTGCTCTGTAAATATCTTTTTATCAAATTTGTGGAGGATATACCTGAAAGTCTTAGAGATAACCATTTATTCCCCCCTAATAAAGTAAATATGGTTGTGAATGATGACTTGATGAATTTTGCTTTTGAGAGAAACAAAACTTCAAAGGCTTTTATTATGTGCATCACGAGAATCTTAGCATCCTGTACAGTCCAGGTTTTTTTGTTTGGTTGGTTGTTTGTTTTTTTTTTTTTTTTTTTTTTTTGGCCAGGGTGAAAAAGAGCCCCATCATCACCCTCAACACAAAATACATGGTTTTATTTAAGAATGCCCAAGATAATCTCCGGGTTGTGTCCCTAGCCAGGGAAATGTATCCTGGCAAGGCTTTTTAGCCTTTATTTCTTTTCAGAAGCAGTTTGAAGATGCTACAAAGGCACAGTATAGGTAGGTGGTTGTCAGTTTAAACACTTCTGCACTGAATGCTTTTAGACTAAAAAAAAAAAAAAGAAGAAAAAGAAAAAAAAATGGAGCACTGCCATAAATAGAGAGGAGCCAGATTGACACCCTGCATTGCTATTGCACCCTGCATTGTTATTGGTGCAGACTCGGGAGCATGATGTCCCAGCGTTAAGGACACTGTCCCTCCTGGAGCTGTTCTGGTCCTCCCTCTGGTAGAGTACATGCTCTGCCCTGCATCTGATGACCTGATACAGGACGTTTCTAAAACTACTCTGAATGCATTGAAAGGGAACATTCCATTAACATTCCACCAGATATGCCCTTTGAGGGCATTATAGGAGGGTGGCATAGCCCTTAGGCATGTTCCAGCCTATTCATGACCCTCACCCTTTCAGAGTCCTCTCACCCCAGCTCATTCTTCAGCTTTGTAAAATGCAGGGACCTGAACCTGCCTTTTACATTTATTTACCTTCTGTTCACATTTAAACTTTAATTATTCATTATTTATTTAATTATTCACTTCATTAGCTCTTATTAAAGAATTATATACCTACTTTTTATGGATACATATATTTAATGTATATATCTTTAAATATGTGTATATATACATGCTATATATACCCATATATAAATATGCATATATAAACTCTATGCATACATAAATCATATGAATATACATACATATTCTGAATATTTCAAAATTATTTATTATTTTTAGTAATAAATATTCTCAATATTTATGCACTCCTTTATATATACACATGTGGGTGTAGACATATATATATAGTTTTATATATTTATATAACAAGCAATTCCTGGTCAAGAGGAAATAGAACAGCCAATCAGATGGTGCTCTGTGATTACCTGAGTATGAGATTTTCACAGAAAGGTAATGAGCCAATCACAGAGTCATATGAAAACACGTGGGGTATGATGTTGTGAAAAATGGCAGTCTCCATTTATGTAGTAGACAGGGGCTTCCTGTTCTGACAAGCCTGGGAAAACTGGAAGGGGCGGTTGGTCCTGCCAACCAACCACAGGGCAGTATGAACATGACATTATAATTACATGTGAGACAAATCTTAGCCTAAGTACCTTACCCAGGGGCTTGACTTCTACTTGGCAGCCAAGTAGCTGGAAGTCCTAAGCATTATCATGCTTATGTTCTTGTGTACATTCCTCTATAAGGTCTCCTTAATGCACCACTCAACACTGTCTTTCTGTAAAATGTCACTTTTCAATCTCCCAGGCTACTGTAGTTGGATGCTCTGGCATGCTGGTTTTTCAGTTTCTTCATTTGCTTGCTTTGAATCCTGGCATATGTGCATAAACGACATAGTTTAGAGCTGGAACTGTTCTTCACCTCAACATGGAAATTGCAGCCATTGCAGAAAATATCAGGAGAAAGGCCACTAGGATATAATTACACAGCCAAAAAAAAAATGGGCCTGAGAATGAAATTGAATACTAGATTGTAGGTTGACAAAATTGCGTAGTTGTTAGCCCATATCCTAATAGTTTCAAATCTGTTCAACTAGCTCTCTCAAGACATAAGCTATCCAGAAGCAGTTGTGAAGATAGGCTAGTGAATACTTCTTCTCTTTTCTCTTTTCTTTTCTCTCTTTTCTCTTTTTTCTTTTCTTTTTCCTTTCCTCTCCTCTCCTCTCCTCTCCTTTCTTTTCTTTCCCAGTATAGCTATAGCTATGTGGACTGACTTCCAACATTCCACAATACCCCTGCTGAAGATGCAACTTTAATTGACAAGATTACATAGGAAATAATCTTAATGTTTAAATTCTAAGAACCATCGGTCACCAGTTTCACTATGTAGATCATTGTAAAATTGCATATCTACATCATAATCAGTCAGTTAATCATACCTGAAATATCTCTATAGGGATATTTTGAAAAGAAAGAAAGGAAAGAGGAGAGAAGGAAGGAAGGAAGGAAGGAAGGAAGGAAGGAAGGAAAGAGAGATGCTCAAGTATTGAAATACTGGGGATCTAACAACTACCTGAGAGACTTTAGAAAGTGTAAATGGCTGAAGTCTAGTTGGAGACCAGTAACAAGTGGTGTACCCCAGGAGTCAATACTGGGTCCAGTCCTGTTCAGCTTCTTCATTAATGAACTGGATGATGGGACAGAGTGCACCCCCAGCAAGTTTGCTGGTGATACAGAACTCAGAAGAGTGGCTGATCCACCAGAGGGCTGTGCTGCCATTCAGAGGGACCTCAACGGGCTGCAGAGTTGGGCAGAGGGGAACTCATGAAGTTCAACAAAGGCAGTGCAGGGTCCTGCACCAGGGGAAGAATAACCCCATGCACCAGTACAGGCTGGGGTCTGACCTGCTGGAAGGCAGCTCTGCGGAGAAGGACCTGGGAGTCCTGGTGGACGGCAAGTTGACCACGAGCCAGCAATGTGCCCTTGTGGCCAAGAAGGCCAATGGTATCCTGGGCTGCAATGGGAAAAGCATTGCCAGCAGGTCGAGGTAGGTGATCCTTGCCCTCTACTTAGCACTGGTGAGGCCACATCTGGAGTGCTGGGTCCAGTTCTAGGCTCCCCAGTATGAGACATGGAGCTGCTGGAGAGAGTCCGGCGAAGGGTCACTATGATAATTAAGGGACTTCAGCATCTCTCATATGAAGAAAGGCTGAGAGAGCTGGGACTATTCAACCTAGAGAAAAGAAGGCTTAGGATAAGATCCCCATCTTATTAATGTGTATAAATGTCTGGCAGGAGGCTGTAAAGAGGATGGGGCCAGACTCTTCTCAGTGGTGCCCAGTGCTAGGACAAGAGGCAACGAGCACATACTGACACACACTAAGTTCTGTCTAAATGTGAGGAAAAGTTTCTTTACTGTGAGGTTGGCTAAGCACTAGAACAGATTGCCCTATTGACATGAAAAAATTCAAGCTACCATTGATCTTTATGAATTTAGCAACACTAGGTTGGACATTAAGACTCCAATTGTGCCTACTTCTAATTAACAACTTGCTAAACAGTATAAAAATAATGGGATGTCTGCATTTCTTTGCAAAATGAATATGTTACAGTTAAATTTATAGAAGCAGAAGATCTGAGTTCAAAGAACCAAAGTTTACATAATAGTCTTTAATATCTCCAGGTATTTTTAATTAGCATATTTATGAGCTGAAGTCTCATCAGCATTTAAATCATGAAGCCTTAAAATGCAGAACACAAAGAAATTAACTAGCTAAAAGGATGAGAATAAACCCTCTAAAAATAGTAATAATAATAATAATAACCATAACAACAACAACGTTTAAAAAGAAAAAGGAGAAACATAAGAATGAGGACAAAATGCCATGCTACAATTCAATATAAATTAAAAATGAGGCTGCAATAAAATGCTAGCATCAGAAGTAAAAACATTTTTATCGAAATAGAAAAATTCAGATGCTTTGATATTTTTGCTTGCACAAAAGGTTCCTTTTACCTTTTACACATGAAATAAATATATTATCACATGCAATTGATTTTCTGTGTTCTTAATATACACAATGAAAACTTAATATAAACGCTGTAGCACAATTTATGCTCACAGATACTAAATGTCACTTATTATGTTATAGCAGCCGCAGATCAGGGTTTCCTCAAGTAAACTACTAATTGAACCACTAATACAGAATGGGCCAGATTGCCCAGAGTACCTCGATCTGTGAAAGCATGTAAGTTCTTCCCTCAAGTTAAGCATGAATCACACACACTGAAGCCAGTGGAAATGCACTTAACATGCTTAAGTGCTTTGCTTATTGTTCTGTTAGGCTTGCAGTTTTTTTTCTCACTTTCAATTGACAACAACATCAAGCTTCATGCAACTGCTGAAAGGTACAGCATCATTTGAGATGCCATAGGATAGCTGAGACAAGGCTGGCAGGATTTTGGAGAATCTGTACCCCCTTGGACTAGCACTGGAGGCTGGATAAGTGTAAGGTTATGTGGAGTGTGAGAGTGTCTGCATTATTAATGTTATCTCTCCAGGGACATTTTCAGTACAAAGGGGATAATAAGGAAAGGGGGAAGAAATAAACAAGACACACAGACACAAACCTGATAGACAAGGGGCAGCAAAGGCAATGACAAACAGCAAATACTTCAGTTACTAATTGATGGGTGATTAAGAAACTGCAGAGATGGCCAACCTGGACTGTGATCTGTAGAGAACCGGTACTAAATGTGGTTTTGTCTCGACATTGCTGCCGCTGCTGTAGAGCCACCGCTGCCGAGGCACGCCAGGCAATGCCGCGCCGGGGCCAGCACCGGCACCCCCAGGAGCTGTCTGCGAGGTAAACAGCCTCATGCAACCTGCACAGGGGAAAAAGGCGCGAAAAGGGCAGAAGAAGGCTTCTAGAGGAACAGCACGTCTGGCACGAACCACATGTACACCTTTGCGATCTGCGCATGAGCAGGAGACCCCCAGATGCCCCCAGCCTGTTTCTGGAAGGTTCCGAGAGGGCAGACTGTGCACAGCAGCTAATCTGCATGGGAAGTGAGGAAGCACCTCCCAGAGGCGGGGCAAGAACCTATAAAAACTGCAGACTGTGTGACTGGGGGCTGGGAGGCTTGCTTGTAATGATTGGAGATCTTGAACGAAGTCGGGGGCTTGCTTGTGAGGATTGCAGATCTCGAACGGAGTCAGTGGAACATCATCCAACTCGGAGTGGTGGTACCTAGTTTCTTTTCTCCTTTTCCAACTTTATCTTTCCCCTTACCCTTTTTCCCTCTCTCCTTTGCCTTTCCCCACCTTTTTTCTCCACTTCGTTGAAAATAAAGTTAAAAGGTTGTACGATATTTGACTGGTTTTAGCGTCTTAATCTTGTCCTTGGGATCGTAATGAAACCTTCCCGATACTGGATCGGGACATGATCAGAAGGAGGAAACAAGAGGAACTTGTGGATTTTTAGATAAGAGGGAGGTCTGTGGGACTATGGCAAACTTTCTAAGAAAATCTTGGGGAAGGAAAGGAACAAAGAGGGGAATAGAGAGGAAGGAGTATAAAAAGGGCTGGTCAGGCGTAAGCAGTTGGCAGTCAGTGTGCTTGTCTGACTGAGTCCTGTGCCTCTTCATCACAGTCTATGCTACCTTCTTATGAAATCCTTTCTTAACTGTCTTTCTATGTAATCTCATTCTCTACCCCATGTGTGAGTGCAGTAAGGTCTAGGTGCCAGCAACTGGAGAGACCAGAGCAAGCAGACTTGGACCAGCAACTGGAGTCAGACTTTGGGTGACGGCAGCCCTTGTATTTGTGATGCCAGAGCCTGGGGTGAGTGAGGGTCCCAGAGATGCAGGTTGATGGGACCACAGGGTCATGGGGCTGTGTCAAGAGTGCCGGCTACCAGAGGTGACAGGAGGAGTGAATCTAGGGCCAGCAAGAGGAGTCAGACCTCAGGTTATAGTGGTGCCCATGTCTGTGGTGCCAGCAACTGGAGCAAGAGAGGGTCCCAGCATTAGCCACTGGTGTGGAACCAAGGGTCACAGGGCTGATGTGTCCTACAGGGCACCTACTGAGGGGGCTGGAGTGAAAGTGGAGTGAGGGTCCCAGTGTCAGCAGCTGGCACAGGGATGATGGCTTATAGTGCCTGCGCACCTGTGCAACAGCCATGGAGGTGCCAGAATATTTGTATGTTCTCCTAATCTGGTGTGAGTGGGCATGTTGTGTAATTCGCTAGCAAACTTCAGTCTGGACTAGCCAGCAAGTAACTGGCCTGTAGAGCAGGTGAAGGGCCGAAGATCCAGGCAGGGATATCAGAGGGACAAAAGGGCCACTCTGGTATTCGAGGGATCGTGAATGTGTGTGTGCTTGTGAACAGGAGAGCAAAGGCACGTGTGCTTTCACTAGCAAACTTCAGTCTCTGCCAGTTGGAGAGGAGAAGCGGACTCGGCTACTTGTGCTTATGCTTAAGGGAGATCTGGTGGTGGTATGTGGCTGTTGCTGAAGGCACCACTTTGTCTGCGGCCATCAGCGTAGCTGGCCATGTCAGTGTCATTCATGTATGTGTGTGCATGTATCGCTGGGATACCTGCTCAGCCTCACTACTGCTTGAACCTGCAACCAGGAGAGCAGCAATCGCATCCGTTGCCTGAGACAGAGAGACCTCCGGGTTCCCAGGCACACCACGCTGGGCTCCAGCAGCAGGGTAGGAGGGATCCCCAGGTGCTGGAGTCCATTGGAGGTGGTGGGCTTATAACACCCCTTAACAATGAGATACTCTAGGAAATCTCAGAGGACACTAAATGACCTCATGCAGTGAACAAAACGGCCTCAGCCATTATTGTCATCTATATCTGAGTCTAGAGTAGTTACAACCAGCCTTCAGGCAAGAATTTTCTCTTAGCTGATAACTGGTCGCAGCCCTATACACTGATTCCTCTAGTCAGACCTCCTGTTCAAGTGGAGCTGCTGTGTAATGTCACTGAAACCTCACATAACACTCTTCTTAACCTGAACTTACAGAACTTTGTCCACAGGACACCTCTTACAGTAGACAAAAAACTTGTCTTGTAGAAAAGCAAAGGGAATCCTTACGAAGAGTAGGATTAATTGCACTTGTTACCATCTAAAAGTTATTAGTCTTATCTTAATCACCTTAGTCTCCTTCCATATTTAATGAAGATATACAGATTCCTAGAAAGGGCAAAACCCCCTGTATATAAAATTAAGCAACTATTTTAAGATAGGATGAGCTACCTTATGGAATTGCCTCTCTCTTATTGTTATGTTTTAAACAGGAAGAAATTAATTTATTATGCTATAGCCCTCATCTTTACTTTCATCAGCGTATAAATGATTATCATCATAAATAAAGGTGCCTTTATTATTACAGAAACATGAATACATCTTTTCTGTCACTGTGCTTATCTTAAGTACCATATTGCTATTGCTCTGACATTTTCACTGATTCTAATTAATGCTTGATTTGATAATTAAATTCCAGTCCCACTCTTTTCTTTCTCTATGAGAGGGTATGAGTGGGTGATTGTTAGGTCTTAACATCAAAATATTAGCTTTCTGGGTTTATTTATTAATTCAACTTTCACAATTACAAACTAGGGAGGATTCAGCTGAGAACTGGACTTTAGGATCCTTGTAAGAAACCAAATCAAAGCCACAGTTTGCAGAAGAATTTTTAAAACTGTTGATATCGTTAGTATGGTTGCTGCTTCTCCAAGCATCTTCCATATCACCCTGGTAAATATTTTGTTGTCAGGGTAAAGAGGCAGAAAATTCAGCCAGGTGCACTCACTGGCCAAAGCTTTGCACATTTGAGAACAATAACAGAACAGCAATTAGAGAGACAACTGATACTACAGGGTGACAAACAGCCAGAGGACACACTTCTGGCAGTCATAAAAACTATTCAGTATGTTTTGGCAAGCATAGTGACCTCTTCCTCTAGCATGAGCTCTTTGCTGAGACTTTGTGAAGAACACATGTCTAAGCTTTAGAATTAAATATGTTAATTTTAATAACTTGATAACCTCATGTGTATTCAATATACTTACATTCAAGTATATTGTCTTATTAATTTAATGCATAGTTATGTGGTTCTTGCCCCCACAAAACAGATCAGACATTTTATGAGCTAGGTTAATTTTGAATCATTGCAGTAGTACTGAAAGTTTGTAAAATAAACCACAATGATGTTATGACAGTAGTCAGATGACCCACAACACAGTGAATAAATGCCATGGGGAGAGGACATTAGGAGATTTGTATATATCCTGTCAAATCATTCCTTGCTATGAGGTAAGGCTTCTGAATGCTTGATATTGCTGAAGAAATATCAAAACTGCTGTTGAGTCCAGATAACAGCCAGGCTAAGCCTCAAGGAAAAGTAACCAGACAACTAGACAGAACCTACAAAACCACAGACCAGATACTGTTGCACAGATACTGAGTGAGGACAGAATGTTTGTTAAAAAAGGAATTTATTGGATGTTTGTATGGGGTAATGCTCATGCTGAGAAATCAGCTTTCTTAGAAAGGCTTCTGGCTGGATGGTGAGAAGTCTTTAATGCATCTCCTGACTATCTTAACTATGCACAAAAGACTGTCCTATGTGACCATATCTGCATCTGCAGGAACAGTTTATATGGACTATTTGGAGGTGCCTTATCTATGTACAGTTTGGTCAATTTTGTGACAGGAACCACCTGAAGGAGGTTCTGGGATGGACAGATATTCCACCCAGGGTGTTAATCAGCACACCTAAGAACACGCATTGTGCCTATTGGTTGATACAGGCAAAGCAGGAGATGCCTAGAGTAATCTGCAGAACTGTTTGAAATTCCCACCTGAAAAGCTCTTATGACAATTATTCAAATATATTGTAGTGCCTGTGGCTATAAGTTCAGTCAGGGACCTTGTTTCAAGTCGGTTTATTGTCTGGAATAGGTCCATAGTCTCATCAGTGCAGAGACTAGCTGGGGAGTTCCCGGGTTAACGTCAGTGCCCCTCCTACCTGCGCTGGCCAAGCAGATGAGGAACCTGCTTGCTTTGCCTCACAGTGACACCTCCAGGTGCCCTCCCACAGCCAAAGGCAGGAAGTGGAGGACTTTTTTATGACCCCTTTTTCCCTGCCTGGATGCAGGAGTAAAGTGGGAGGGTCTGCCCCCAGCAATGGCCTGGGAAACCCTTGTTCTGAGCCCCATGGGGACTTGATTCCTGGCTCAGGGCTAGAAAACAACTTTGTCAGGCCTCCTCCTTGCAGGCAAGGTCCCCACTTTGGCACGAGTGCCCTAAGGCCCATCTCAGAGACGTGATTCCCAGGCCTCAGCCAGAACATGCTGGAGCCCTTGGTTGGGAGATACACAGGGAAGAAGGTGATGGGAAGAGAATCATGTGCACACTGCCCATGGGGAGCAGTCAGCCTCTACACCCTTTGTGGTAGCTTTGTCAAGAACCCTGGAAAGACTCAGGAGTTCCTGACCTTGCCAGCTTCTTCCACCTTTGCCACAGCTCCTTCTGCCAGGAGCATCTCCCTGTACAAACAGTGCAGACATACCAGGATGGGGAAATTCTGTGTTATCTGCCTGGAGCCCATGGACAAAAAGTTGTCCTGTCAGACTATGGTGTGTCCTGTGAGTAGGCATGTGTCGTTCCATCAGGTCTGTATCCAGACAGGAGGCCATGCCCATGTCCCTTTGGCATAGCAGAGGCACAGCAGCAGTGCCTTGATCACACTGGTTATGCATGTCTTGCAGCAATAGGCTACCCACACTGAGTTTTTTTGTTTCCACTGCCCCCAGTGTAAAGATGGAGAAACTCTTGTCACGATGTCTTCCATGGAGATTCAGGTCCTTACTAGGTTGATTCTCTTCTTCCCTTCTCATGTGTCCACAAGGCAGACGAAGGGCACAAAAACTGTGCTGAGCAATCCTACAGCTCTCTCATCAAGCTCTCTCTCCAACAAGAGTGACTGCTGGGAGGAGAGGAGGATATGGATTATCCTTAGGGATGCTCCAGGCCCCAAGAACTGTACTTTCTGAGCAAGAAGTGGGGTCCTTGTGGCTACGAGATCTGGATGGATTTGTGCTTTTTCAGCAACTGCTTGCCCAGTTGCTTTCCTCTGAGCTGCCAAACCACCCAAACATGCTGCTCCACCTTGAGAGACACTGTGGCCACATAGGAGTGTGACAACCGTGCTGGCCTGGGCACAGATAAGAGGATAACCTGGGTGCCCCCAGGACAGAGCCAGGGGCTAGGGAGGGCCTGGCAGCAGGTGCTCTGGGTGGGCTTGACATCTCTCTGCTGGGGACACTGCTCTGGCCTCTCCCTCTCCAGGGTGTGGGGCTGTGCTGCTGACCTTCCCACCTCCCCTTACAGGCTCCAGTATGCAATTGGATCTGCCTGGCCCCGGCCCCAACAGTCAGGTGGCATTGTAACCCAGCTCCCCAGCTCCTCAGAGCAGCAGTCAGTCAGGCCAGTCCAGAGCAGACCAAAACCAGCTCACTCATGTTGCAATGCCAGTCTCTAAATCCTCACAGCCAGCCATGAAGAGCCAGTGCTGTCCCAGCCAAATGAGGGTCCTTTTTGGCAGCTCTGCAGGTTGGGCTTTGTGGCAGCCCCAAGTCATGGCGTCTGCCAGACGGAGCCCTGCAGTGCCTGCAGTGTGTGCTTGGATGGTGCATACAGTCTTGACACACTACCTCACCCAAGAGGGATGTGGTCTTCCAGCGACAGGGAACCACACTGTGTCTGACTGTCAATAGGGTATTGTGGCAAGAGCTATTGATTTTAAGCTAGAAGCATCTAGCTTATTAAGATTATTATCTATAAGTTAGATACTTATAGATATAAATATGAAAGATACTTAAATAAGGATGGAAGTCAACACTATCCTGTAGTTAAAATTGTGGTATAATAGGGTACACGCTGGGTGCACAGTTCCTTAAAGTCATGAATTGCCTGACTGGCCCAGGATCTCCCAAGCTAGTCTCTCTCTACACTGATGAGACAATGGACTGATTGCAGACAATGAGCCAAGATCCATCCTTCATCTGCTACTTGGAGACTAAAACATGTTTTCATCTGCTAAATCTTCTGGTCAAACCATTAGCAAGGTGCTTTATTCCTGCACTCATCTGGCAAAATTCAGCTATGTGGATTTACAAATAAACATCCTGTCTGAAAAACTTATTTTTTATTTCTCTTGTCTAACTAAATATAAAATCATGTGATGTCTTCTTTAGCTTCTGCTCTTATATAACTCCTATTTTGAAGCATTAATATAATAATCAAACTAGCTTTACGATATGTCATTCAAAATCTTCCCATAATTTAAATGGTGATACTTTGAACAAATATTGACCTACTTGAGCTAGGTATATTTTCTGGGAAAAGACTGATGTCAATAAATTCCTCTTTCTTAATGACATTAGCTTTCCCAGTGAGCTGTCCAATCAGCATCTTCTGAATAGAGGAAACTTCAGGGTTTTTTTGCAGGATTTGGAATTTTCTGGTGCAGATAAACTCTTGCACAAGATCTTTGTCAGTGTGTGTACTACTGTATATATACAAGAGTTGTGAAACCAGTCTATGTGAAAGACTTTTCCAGATAAAATTATCACGTAAGAGGATATAAGATCAAAATCATGTCACCCACCTAAAAGAAGCTATCCTTCGTACCCTTTGATATTATACACGCCATGCTTGGCTGATCACTTCTCTAACATCTCCCATCACAGAACAAACAAACATTTTTTTCTGTAATGCAGAACAAATGTTGCCTGTAGGCACAGTCCTGTGACATTTTAAGAAAAGACATCTTTTCTCATGATGTAAGATTCTCAGTGTTTTACTAACTGAAGTTTTTATTCCCATGTTCCTTTTCATCTGTAGAGTTGTCTATTATATGTTGGTACATCTTTATTTTCCATGCCAGTTGTTTCACTTATTTAAGACAGAGAAGCCTGTATTTACTAATGATAATAGTCACTGCAGCATACTTGAAATGTGAAGAGCATTTTAATTTTAAGGTATTAACTAATGATGTCTAAAATCATTTACGTATACCTTAGTATTGACAGTATTGGATCTTCACTTTTCACAGTGAGCTCAATTATAGATTAAAAGCAAGAAGTTCAGAAATATATTTTGTAATCATATTGTGAACTCTATTCAAAAAAGTGTGAGCACTGTCAGATAAATTCTTTCTCTACCTGGTGCCCTTGAATATTGCAGTAATTGTGAAAGAATCATGGAATGAAAAGTTGTACAGCAAACTGTTTTTCTTGATGCAAGCTTTAGGCAAGGTGACTTATATCATCCTTCATTTCTGAATCTCCAGAGAACTCTTGGCATGCCTGTAGAAATGGGAATAATGCAGGACTCAGTGTAGCAGCTGTGCTTCTAAACAAATACACAAAATAAAATGCAATGGAGGAAATAATAAATTATATAGTTCCACATGAATTCTGTCACAAAGCTCATGTCAGAAGTAGGTAGACTAGATACTTCTGTTGTTTCTTTCTAGAACAACAGATTTGGGGACCTTTTGAGTAACTTCCTAGAAAACAGTGTGACTGGTGATGCAAAGTAAAAGTATATCTTAATATCAGTTATTTGTTTATAAAATATGATTATCTATTAGAATAGCTAGTCTCAAATGGATAACTTCCTTTTTCATAAATTTTAGCCCACTTACTATTTCCTAATGCACCATGCGCCTATTAATAAAACCCTGCAGTGGAAGATGGCTCAGAGATGATGGATGGACAAGAGCAATGTCTCCATGAAGCTCAGGAAAGAATGGAGGGAATGACTGACCACAACTGAGAAAGCTGAACTTATCTCAACACAAAGGGGACCAGAGAGTGGCCTTTGTTTTAGATAAATGACTATGTTAGTTGAGTGGATGAGCCAACTAGATCAGTTGAGTGGATCAACTGGCTTTATCAGCTGAGTGAATCAACCAGCTGTGTAGCTGTTTGTTGCTGAGTTAATCAAAAAAGTGCAAATATCTTCCTGAGTCAGCCAGAGCACCAGTGGTTTGGTGGGGATATACATGGCTCAACCTGACATAAATGCTGAACAACCACCAAAATAAAGACAATTGGAGGAGAACAATAGGCTTGAGCTGGTTTCAACCCACATATTCTTTGCCAGTGTCATGATGGTGAGTATATAATAGAAACCAGTAATGAGAAACATGTTTGTACTCTGATTCAGCTGTATATTGCAACTGCTATACTCTGCCAAGTGTAATTTGTGTTGTGATTTAAGTACATTGCTGTATTAGTTTGCTATATCAAAAACCTGTGTAATGTCAAAGGACTTCAAATAACTGAATGTGGCATTAAATATGAAACATTCCATGTGTGGAATATCTAAAAGAACATAGCCAGAGAGTATTGGACTCTGACACTTGGTTTGGAACTTTCTTTGTCTTTATGCACAAAATTTTACCCAAGATTCCCTTCCATTGGAAGCTCCTTCATAGAAAATCTCTCTTCATGGACGATGAAATCTCAAGACTCTCCAGTGTTGTGGTGAAGCTGAGCTATAGTCCAGAAAAAGATCACAAAATTTGAAGGAGACAGATGCAGAGCAAATGAAAGAAAACATGGCTATGTATCTTAATAGTTATGTCATGCAGCAGGAAAAAGGGAAAGAAATCTTGGATTCTGGATTCCTGCTCAGGTGTTTGCTTATATATTTTAGCTAATGGCTATTTAAAGCATTTAAAGCATGATCTGGCTTGGTGGAAAGGATAAGAAAGGTTCAAAGCACAATCCTATCTTATAAAAATACCAGCATTACATCTTAAGTCAAAAACGTTCACACCATTTTCTCAATGAATAACCATAAGCACCTGCCTTCTGGAGAGAGTCACAGGTTTTAAAATGCAAATAAAAGTACTATATTCTTTATACATGAGCCAGATGCTCCAGCTTTGAAGAACTTTTTGAGATTTTAAAAGAGACTTGTCCTTGAAACATCTCCTTTTAAGTAAATCTTGACAGCAGCTTGCTTTTTATAAATAAGTATTGTTGTCCATCACTCCCTTGAAGTTATAATGCACTTATCATCACATTGCGGATACCACTTCCCAAGACAGAGAGAGATTTTCTAATGCATAATGTTTGAGGGCCTAGTTCCTTTATTGGATTTTAGTTTTGAATCTATTTTGCCATAATATCAAAGCCCAGAAGTGCCAAAATCATTTAGGAAAATAATGCCTTAATCTTCCCTGAAGATTATCTCATAGCTAGAAAACTCACGCAGAAGAGCTATTAGGAAAATTTCCTGCTTAAAATAGTGCATTATAACTCCTTCTACAGTGATTTATTCATATCTTTTCTACGTGGGATATAGCATATGTATTTCAGGGAATTATTTTTCAGCTGTATTGTATTTCTGTTTTCCACTCTGAAGCTTAGTTTACATGTAGCAGTTGTTTCAAGCCCATGCAGTGCTCTCTTAAATTGTCTTTGCTGCACTCTAGAAGCTTTAAGGTTCTTTAAACTAGACCCTGTGCTGCTTTTCTTTCCTCTCTGCTGGAATTTCTCTTCAAAGCCGTATTTCAGCAGCCATTTATTCTTCTCAGTATGGACAGAAAAAATGAATATAAAAATCTCTTAGCCTCTAAGTGTCTTAACCTTTTAGCTGTATAGAGTCTAGAAAACAGTAAATGATGGAATTCTGATGTTTTATTAACATTCATAACTGTGAGAATTCAGCAAAACCAAGCAGTTGCAAAGACTCCGAAAACAGCTGCAGTATCTCTTTGGAAGATGTAAAGGAGGAGTGTAATAATGTAGGAGCCTTTAATTTCTCAGTTACTAATTCAGAAGTGGCCAGTATTGATCTTATTGACCAGATGAATATAAAAAGTATGTGTTTAAAATATATTATGACTCCAGTCCTGTTCTTAGGTGGGCTTACACCATGCTAATATTTAGTTCTTTCACATTATCAATTACTTTCGCTACTTTCTCAAAGTAGCCAAAAAAGCTAATATTAATAAACTGAAACAAAAATAAAATGTTATACAAATTCCTGCAGCACCTTAGCAATAATGACAATAAAAGTAGGGCAATATTTTTTCTGACATGAAAGTAAATTGTAAAGGAAAATACCTTTTTTTGAAGAAAGTTTCTTATTCATAAAATAAATAAGAACACTCTTATAGTTCACAAAATCAGTATTTGAGGAAAAAAAAATCTTTAGGATATTCACTTAGCAGGACCACTCTGCTGTGTCAGTTGTGTTTGATGTGATATTAAGGAGCTGCTGGCAGCTAATAAAATGAGGATGTTTTATGTGACAGGAAGAAATGATCCTTTTCTGTCCTTGTCAACACTGCTAAGTTACTGACCAAAATAATAATGTTTCTGTAATGCTAGAAAGAAAGTGA
This sequence comes from Dromaius novaehollandiae, assembly GCF_036370855.1. NCBI lineage: Eukaryota > Metazoa > Chordata > Aves > Casuariiformes > Dromaiidae > Dromaius > Dromaius novaehollandiae. Next base: position 171,239,523 of record NC_088098.1, on the reverse strand, counting down.
CAGAACAGCTGTTCATCATAAAAATGAAGGCTTCCCTTCAACATATAGATAAAACCATATTATTCAGTAATATGATATTTGTATCTGAAGATATTCAGATAACATAGTGATTTCCTTGCCAGAGTCAGTTTACGTTACTCAGTAAAATGAATAAATATATTACCTTTCCTATGGAAATAGAAGGGTCATCTATCTGAAAGTGTGGAAGACAGACAGAAATATTCCATCTTCTCTACACATTTTCATTAACATGGCATTTATGATAAACACCAATATATACTTAAATACACAATTACTTGATCAGATGGTTACTATTTTAGAATGAAAAAATAACCCCAAGACACCTATGACAAGCTTTACTAATAAAATACCTGCTGGACTTCTACAGGAGACACTGTTCTCTCTGACTTTCTTCAGGCACTCTGAGCAGGGTGGCTCATGGCCACCACTCTCCAGAGACAAGATATTGACAATTAAACTATCTATCATAGATCTTTCTTAGCCTGTTCAGGATCCATAAAATCAGATATTTGTCTACCAATATTGCTTGATTAGGAAGTGTGCTGAGGTATATCAAACGAGTATAAAAAGAACAGAAGCAGTGATGTATTCATTCAAATGTGGCCCACAAAAAGTACTGCCTAGCTATGCAGTTAAAACACAACCAGACCCAGAATTCCATGTGATTTTTTTCAGCCTGAGAGACATAGGACAGCTTGCTTTCTTTTCATAAGAGTACCTCATCCTTAAAGGGTAAACTTTCCATTCCCTTTAAAGAAGTTGTGATGCTGTGTAAAAAATAATTCAGGATCCATTGGCATGAGAAGAACAAATAAAGGGGAATTTGACTTTCTAGCTGACTGATAAGGTGACTTTACAAAAGGAAAGACCTAGGCAAGCTCATCTCTGAAAACTTAATACTTATAAATTAAATTATCTCCATTTGCTCTGACATTTATGAGAAACTCTTGGAGTATTGATCAGAAATAAACTATTTTACAGCTTTTTAAGTTTCTAGCTACAAGATGATTTATCATATTTATTCACAGAAGAAGTCTGCACCAATTTAGTTCTTCCAACAAAGGACTGAAAAAAATATATTTTTTTTGGCTAAATAGATCACTACAATACTTCAGTTACTGCAATAAGCCTTGCTTTCTATCACCTGAGTCACTCTGGACATGGTCACAGCACTTACTGCAAGTGCCTCAGTTGCCCAAGCTGAGTAATTTTGAGTAAAATTGGCAACATCTGTAAAGATGATCAAGTGAGCTCCTCGATGAATCTTGTTTGTAAGACCAATGAATGTTATGAGCACTCAGCCCACACATGCAGTGCTTTCCAAGGTAAAACAGAGTACATAGTGCACAGCCACATTAATCCTGACATGCAGTCAGGATGTAGGTAGGATGAATTTCTGAATATGGAAGAAGGGAAATGTTCCTCTGTCCCACAGTTCGGACATAGCCAATGAAATCCAAGTTTATTAACATAAAAAGAAGCATAGTAAATAAATAATGAACAAAATAAAAAATTGTACATTCTCATGAACCCTCTTTAGATATTTCTGAAGAACAGAAAGAACTAAAAAGAAAGAATAAAGCAGAAATGGGAGAAGAAAAAATTCTATTCTCTCTAGTTCTCTCAGAGATTATCAAAAATACAGTCTTCCCTATATTTACATAATTGACATGAGTTATTGTTTCTTCAACACTTTTATTTTATCATCTTTGAAATATATATCCAGGTAAAAACTAGTAAAACATCAGGAACAATATAACAGTAAGTAGACCTTTATACCATTAGCTTATTTTCAGAAATATTCAATCCTTGCTTCATTCTTTAGAGTTATGGTGCAGAATAAAAATACTTTATTGGATGGAATTGTTATTCACATTAATCTCTGCTAAATACATGCATTTCATGTTTAGTTGGGACCTATAGAGTTCACTCATGGATAAGTTATTGCTTTTCAAAATCATGTAAGTAGTCATCCTAGATAAATCTACTTTATAGTAAAGTATGGATGCATGTCTAGTAGTTCATTGCATGGTCTTAGAATACTTTAAATGTGTTTTCATACATTATTTATTGTTTTATTCATTTGATTCTATTATTATGAAAGGACACGGTCCGTGGGAATTGTACTCTACACTTTAATAATGAAAACAATTAAGCTTCATTTTGCTTGAATTCATTTTATGTTCATTGAATTATTTGGGGGTTTTTTCATGTACACTGAAGTTGAATAGAATATCAGCAACAGCTTTTTTAACCATTTCTGTGTTGAAAAAGTATATATTCTGCTGTGAACACTTCACACAAATACAGACAGTAATAAATAAGTGTGTAAATTTGGTATTTAGATTTCCTTTAAATGTTGATATATATAAGATCAAAAACAGAAAGCCTATAAGGAATATTGTATATGGTAAAAGAATGATTGGAAAAATAAACAATTACTATTTATTCACAAGACTTAACTATGGTATAGATTGGGGAGATGAAGGGGGTCAGAAGACTGCACTGTAATGTGAAAAGATAATGTGGTGCTTCCATTTTATTAACGCTACAGTAATCATTGTTATTGATAAACAAATAAGGCAGAAATCTGTGCATTTTTTTTGATTGAACTGATAGTCCGGAAATCAATTAATAAATCCACTGTAAAATGTGGCTCAGGAATGAGGGTCAAAGCAATACACATATCAGCTGTAACGAGTGTTGTCAAGTGAGATGTTCTTAAACTTTTCAGAGGTCTCAGGGCCGCTCTTTTCCTCTAGAACTTCAATTCCATGACACTGAAGTGTATTTAGTTTTTATTTCACAGTCCTTTCAATTTCTTGTTCCTAATTTTATATTTTCCCATGCTAAAGGGGTAGACATCTTTTTCAGGCTATTATTTATCATTGTGTTTGCCATGGGTTATGATCATTGCTTCCAATTCTTATTTTAACTGAAATGACTAATCATAGTCTGTTTCTATGTGATTCTGCATCATTAAGGAGTATTAAAGTTTTGACATAAAATAATGGAAAGGAAGGAGATTCACAGTTAAGAGTAAAAAGCTCCAAGCACCATTGGTTGTCTCATAGGTGTAGCTTGCTAACTACATAATTAATGTTAACACTTAGGTGTCTTAGTCGCTGAAGGACATGGAGTACATTTCATTATGGCTGTCAATATCTTTGCTGTCTTCTGTGTAAGCTATGAAAAGATTCTCTTTAACATACAAAAACTGGACAAATGGAGTTATGTCTGTGAATATACAAAAACTATCCATTTCTGAATTTTCTAAAATTGATTTTTAAATTAAATATATATTCTCAACTATCTTAAGTATGAGTGAACTCCACTTAGCCTATCGAGGGTTTTTTTCTCTTGGTAGGATTTTTTTTTCCTCTTCTAATGAATCCTTTGTCTTTGCCTCAGAAACTACACAAGGTAAAGCCATTCTACATAACTGTTTTCCTCTGATAGGGTAGTTACTATGCTGATTTTAATGAATCAGATGATTCTTAAATTCTATTACATAAATTTAAAAATAAAAAGTCTATTTCACATTTCCAAGGCATTGTCAGATATACATCATTCCTCATAAATGTTTTGCCTAATGTAGTTACAAAGTCCTCCGAGGACTGATATTGCACAATATCCTCTCTAGACAATCCAGTACTTTGTTATCCTTACATAAAAGAGTTTTCCTAGAACTTGATTTCCTGGCGTATGATACATATTTGTGCACCTACACTACATTTCTCCACAGTTAAGCTAGTCATACTAGAATCACTTTGTAGTGATTAAGCACTTTTAAGGTGTGCTTCCTCTGATCAAATGCACATGCAGCTGCTTTATGATGAGATCAATTAATCCTAGAAATGTCTGTTCTTTTCTGTTTTGTACAAAGGGAACCACAGCACTTGAGTATCATGCAATAAATCACACTTTGCAACTAATCTTCTAAAGCATGCCACTGTGACTCTGCCTAAAGACTGCCCGGTGAAGGTACCTACAATAAAAGTGATTATAAAAGAACAGTTCTTGGCAGTTCCAGCCTCACGTGTATACTTGCAAATACACCAATAAAGTGAACATTTTAATTAAGCTTTCCTCAAATCCTGTTTTTTAAAAAACTCATCTTAAAAAATTTGGATGAAGGCTGCAATGAAGGCCAATATCAGCCATCATCAAAACCCCCTCAGTCTTAACTCTGATATCAGCCTTTCTAGTGAAAAATCAGGAATAAACTGTTGTGTTCAAGATTTATTTTCTTAATCTCTAATTCTTGGTTTTCATAGCAGTGTCACCAACCCCTGAGCATCCATTAATAAATGGAAATCCTCAACTCCCTTTTTGCCCTCATCCCCCAATTTTAGCCATAATCCTTATCCTCAGTTGACTCAGTTTGGTGCCAAATATTTTCCCAGAGAATCAATATGAACCAGTTGTTGTGACCAATATGTTCACTGAGAATGAACACAAATCAGTGGCTTTTTTTGTCCCTCAGCTTACACTAAAAGGACTTGAAGTTTCAACAACAAATGGAACTCCTCAACTATTCTTTTCTGAAGGGCACCTATCTTTAACTCTAGCAAGGTACACACTGCTGAATACAGACATAGGCACCTAATGCCTCAGAAGTCCTGACCTCAGACCATAACTGGAACGGAGGATGCTGGAAGACTAATGCCTCTTTTCCCAAACCCTGGACTTACTATTTCTATAACCTAAGGATTCATCACAGGCAAATGACCAGAACACCCATTACAGGTCATTGTAAGCCACTGCCTCCAAAAACACAAGCTTTTATCTTTGTTCCAAGGAACTTTAAGCTCAAACAATAGATTCAGTTCTTCATTTGTTCTTTTCCCATATCCAGCCATTTTAGATAGGGAAGCAGTAATAAACAAGAACCTAGACCTTTGTAGTCATATGAGACATGAGATGTTTGCCAGACTAAGTAAAACAGAATAATGAAATAATGTGCATTGCATATTATATGTTACTATTCATATTACACATCATATCTCTTTTTCACAGCTGGCTTCTAGTCACAAAAAAAAGAGGAACTTCTGAAAGTTGTTCCATGGTTCTTCAACCTTCAGTTCTCCCCCTGCTGTACTCAACCTTTCTTTTTTTTTCTTTTTACTTTCAATTAAAATATTACTAATATCAAATTAAATACATTTAAGTGTCTTAGTTCCTGAAGAATCCAAGTGAAAGTTGTTTCTTTCTACTGACAGGACATGGCATCAAGATCTGTCTGGGCTTGCTTTGCCTGAGGCAACAAACTAGGTTTAGTTTGTTATAACAGCTATCTGTTGGTAAACAATTGTCCGTATATTAAAATTCCTGGAAAACCTAGGTGGTCATCATGTAACAAAAAATAGCCCTTTATCTGGATTGAGCCTGGGGAAAGCTGTTGTACCACTTTCAAACTTTAACATATGAATAAGCCCAGAGGTACCTAATACTGAGGAGAAAGAATGCCCCACCATGAACATTGTACTGCTCCCAGCAGAGGCCTCAGGACACTGAGAACTCACCGTACAGACCTGTCCCCAAGTCTTCCTGTGGAAGACTGAACCTTAAAACCCAGTGGGACACCAGAAGGGTGAGCACAGCACCAGAGAAAAGAGATAGATTCCGAGGATTATTTGGGGTAATACTGTGTAGCAATATTTATCTTGTTTTATTGATGAAGCTTTTCTATATTAATTAAGTAATATGGACTATTAGAGTGTTAAAACATGAACTAGAGTACTAATAAATTCCTGGCTCCAGAAACCTTGTGGGTTTTTTTTGTTTGTTTTTGTTTTTTGTTTTTTTTTTTGGCATATAACAAGATTCTGGGTGTAGCATGGTAGAACATACATGTAATCCCTGGTCTAGTTGAATTTACTGCTCTTTGCATTGATACGAGAGGAGTAAGAAAGAAAAAATAATTCAGTATGTGCCCTTCTCATTTAAGCAAAATGAAGTCTATACACAATAAATGCCATTACTTTGATTATATTCAGGTCCAAAGAAACTGCTGTTTCCTTATAACCCCTAGTAGCAAGCCTGGCATTTACAATCACCAAATGCCTTCTGCCTGCTCAGGAGATCAATATAAATCATTGGCCTTTAAAAACACTTCCTTCAGCTTAACCATGAAATCTGTTACATACTTAACAATAAACTGATTTCTTCATCTTTGCCTTTTTATACTGACCTGCATTTCTAGCCCAAATATTTGAATTTTAGGCAAAGCACACTAAATATAAGATTATTAAGAATATAAGGCTTTAGAGCACTTCAGTGCAAATATTGATTCTGGCAGTATATTAAGTTAGTGAAATAAACTTGAATGTTTTCCTAAATTACAGGATTCTAACCTCACTGGTATTCAAGTCTTAAAATGAGCAAGACTCTCAGTATTTGACAGCTACTCCAGACAGACCATCAGCTGGCCTTAATCATATCTTGAACACAAAGGCACTTCATGATTTAGGAATGAACAAAATTCTCCTTTCTAACTCTAATATGCAGTTTAATATTTTTCAATTATAAACATTTTTGCAGGAAATCAGTATAAACTATTGCCTTATGATAATCCCACACACCCTAAAAGTTATAAAAAAACCCAGAACTCTTCATTTCTTTTTTCCCCCAAAGCCTAATCATAATCCTACATTTAAATCTTTCCAGATAACTGGTACCTGCAATGCATATTACAATCAGCTACAACTTTTATAACCTCAGCTCTCAAATTACACAAAAAAGCTGACTACTCAAAACTAAAGAAAACTCATCAAAATCTTGTTTTCCCAGACCTTTTAACTTAACCGTACTACTTTAAGGTAGATGCTTTTGGCACTTTTTTTAACATCTTCCAAGAAGACTTCTAAATCAAACTATCAGCCACATAAGATGGCCTGTTTTGAAGTATTTTTTTCCCACATTTTCATAAGACTCACACAGCAGATTGATGTTAAGGAATCCTTAAGGCACTTGGGTGAAACAATACTACTGTCCACCAGAAGTAAATCCAAACTTGTACCAACATTCCTAATCTAATGGAATTGCAAAGAAAGCATTTGCCAAGTGAACAACTGAAAATTATTCTGAACTTGAAGTAATATATTGAAATGTCAGAATACTTGCTGGTAAGGTTACTGACATAAGAGCATTTCATGCCCTACAAACTGTTGTCGATCCATCTGTTTCATGTACTGACCAGCATATGACAGCATAACATACACTAGGCATTTGTCCTTGATCAAGCTTACTCCTGACTAGATCAGAGCCCTTATTTTACTTTTTTTGGATACCTATCTTGCCTTTTTGGTGGGGGATGTGGACCTCTATCCATACCTAAACATGAGCTTTCAATATTGTAGTTTATCTCTTGCTCATATCTTTGGAAAATTTTTAATCCACTGTCTCAAATTTCCGAACATTGTTTTGGTAGTGCCTTGATACTTGCAGATTGATCTATTGCTGAAAATATCTGCTCCTCTCTCTACAGTCAGACCACTTCCACATACAACTATTTGATATACCTAGAATTAAACTATTTTTATTAAGAAAATTATCCTTAAAATATCATTCACCCATTCAGGACTTTGCATCTGTTAAGCATAATGCATCTCGGTGGTTATCAGCTGCTTTGCTTAGTATGAAGTGGTTCTAAAATCTTTGCCCCCACTTGTCGCCTGTACATATCATAAGCTTCATTGATTGATGACTTTCTGGGATCTAATATTCAGGGGTCTTGTAGTATGCTAATTGAGGATTCTGTATCTGCAAACATTTTGGGTGTACTTGTATTTCTTAGCACTGCTTTTATTGTTGACTCTCCCCACATAAATCATACGCCAATTTAGTTACCATTCCCTGGGTGTCTACAGAGGAGGGTTTCTCTATTCAGCAGAATTAGGCACTGCTGGTCTGTCTGGATCAGGCTTTGTCAGGTCCTATTTAGTTAGGTAAATGAGTCACTCCTTTATTATGATAGTGCACATCTCATTCCAGGCATTCATGTCTTCTCCTCAGTCCTTCAGCTCATTTCAAGTGAGATGACACCCCTTTTTCTCTTTTGGCTGTGAAAACATCTCTCTGAAGATGTTTGTTTGGGTGATTTAGTTCAGTAGTTCAGAGTTTCAACTTCCATCTCCAGTAGTTCGGCTAAACTCTCTGTCGTTGCTTTGACCTTGAAATAGTGACTTTTCTCGATTACCTTGTTTGTTCCACACTGCAGGCCTATTGTTAGCAGAGATAACTGCTTGGACTGATTCACAGATTCCATTCTCTTTGTGTTTTTTTTTTCTTTTTGTTTAGGGTTCTTTTTTGGTTGGTTTCCTATTTTTCTGTGCCCTAAAAATTTGTTCTGCTTGAATGTTTGCACTACTAAGCTCATATCAAGTCAAATTTTGTAAGTCTAATGGTGCAAGTCTAATGGCCTTAACAGATAGTATCAATCCATCCTTCACTGAAAATTTAAATCCTGCATCCCTCATAATTAGACCTTGCTCTTCTCTGCATGAAGACTGATGTCATAGGCAATATTGGCTTTTTTGATAAATACTTCTCCGGTTCTTCAGCTTTCTGCTCTTCCAAATAGGATACCCATCTAAGAGTTTGGGAGCCTAGTAATGTCTTCAGTGTCCTTCATACCCAAAGCTGAGAGCTTTTTTCTAATGCTATTGATATACCTTCTCAATCAAATGGAGCTGTAGATGCCCACTCAATATAATCATTCACTTGCATCCCTAGAGTTTCCTGTGTTAGAGGTTCTCAGTTCCTACTTTAATTTTCTCATATTATTCATGCCGCTCATCATCAGTTCTTGTGATTTTTTAGGTAACAGAGCTACTGCAACTGTGAGGTGTGCCTCCTTTACCTCAGTCTTTACCAGTAAGATGAGCCCTTAGGAATCCCAGGCCCTGGAGACAAGGAAGAAAAACTGAAGAAGGAAAGACTTTCCCTTGGTCGAGGAGGATCGGGTTAGGGATCATTTAGGCTAACTAGACATCCACAGTCCATGGGCCCTAATAGGATGAACCCACGAGTGCTGAGGGAGCTGGCTGACATCATTGCAAGGCTACTCTTGATTATCTTTGAAAGGACACAGAGAACAGGAGAGGTGCCTGAAGACTGGAAGAAAGCTATTATCACTCCAGTCTTCAAAAGGGACAAGAAGAAGGATGCAGGGAACTACAAGCCAGTCAGCCTCACATCAGTCCCTGGAAAGTTGATAGAGCAGCTCATTCTGGATACAATTTCCAAGCATATGAAGGATAAGAAGGTGACCAGGAGTAGTCAGCATGGATTCACCAAGGGGAAATCATGCTTAACCAACCTGATATCCTTCTATGATGGAGTGACCGGATGGGTAGATGAGGGGAGAGGAGTGGATGTTGTCTACCTTAACTTCAGGAAGGCTTTTGACACTCTCTTGTTACATCCTCATAGACAAGCTCAGGAAGTGTAGGCTAGCTAAGCAGACTCATGAGGTGGATTGAGAACTGGCTGAATGGCTACTAAGGTGATGCACTACTGGCACAGTGGTGCCCAGTGATAGGATGAAAGGCGACGGTCACAAACTGAAACACAGGAAGTTTTGTCTGAACATAAGGAAAAACAACTTTGCTGCAAGTGTAACAGAGCACTGGAATGGGTTACCCAGAGAGGCTGTGGAGTCTCCATTTTTGGAGATATTCAAAAGCCATCTGGACAGAGTCCTGGGCCGTTTGTTCTATGTGACCCTGCTTGAGCAGGGGGGTTGGACTATGATATGTGACTATATGATCTCCAAAGGTCCTGTCCAACCTCAACCATTTTGTGATTCTGTGATTTTGTGAAGATGACAAATCTAGTTTCTTTTCCACGGATATTTTCATATGCTGCAGAGTGATACCTATTTTCAGCGGTCATTTTAAAAATCTGTTGTCATTTAATTGATGTCTTTTCCATGAACTTTTCTATTGCTGCCCAGAAATCTGATCAGTGTGAAAATACGTAAAATAGTAAATTGATTAATTTCATTGGAGCTGGGATTGTGAGCCCACCTTTTTTACATATAAATGAATTTAGATTTTAGTCATTCAGATTTCAGTCATTAGTGCAGTTGATTTACTGTTTGTTATTGATTCATAAGCAAAAGATGGAACCAAACACTTTGTAGTCCCAGAGGAAGCATTTCCTTCTCTCTAATTAAAACCTTATTGATCTTTTTATCAACAGTAAATTTAGAATTCATTGATCACTACATGCTGCTTGAAATTATTATTGGAAATCATCAGAAAATTAGCTGAAGTAGTACAGAAAATATAAGGATAGTTCTATAATCCTAAATAAAAGAGGGTCAGAGATCTATCTATATTCTCACAGCTAACCAGCACAAATTGGCTTATGTGCAAAGTGCTAAAGACGACCTTATTCCAGAGCACAGTGTCTTCCTCCAGAGTGCCTATACACTCGTATTTTATAGCCCATGTGCATCCCTGCTGCCCTAAACCATAATTATCTTGTATGTTTTATCAGTGCAATCTCTCTGAAATAATGTGAGAATTGTGTTGCCATTCACCACAGTGGAGCTTTTATCTTACGAGGAAATGTGTTTAACGTCCTTAGACATGGCATTAGAAGATTTTAGAGGAAGCAAAGCCTTCTGGGATAGTTTAGAAAAACTTTGTATAGCAGACGAAGCCAAGCATGATGCATCAGATTTATACTGCCTTTGGAGAGCAGCTTCTGAAGTGAAATTTTTCCCAATGATTGCATGCTATTTTGGAGAAATCTAGCTGAATCAGGGAAAAAAGACATATATATATATATATATTTATATCTCCAGGGAATAAACTATAATATGCTGTTAACTGAAAGATTGGCTGTTGGTTAACTGAAAACACTGCCTATTAATTAATGTCATAGGGGAATTTTGGTGGGGTAGCAGCAAGAAAAGAACCACATTCAAAGACATAAGCTAGAATTTATTTACTAAGCAGGACATGTATAGCAGGTCAATACCAATTTATTTTCTAAGACTCCTGTTCCAAGATTTCTATTCTACAACACACACACACTTCACATTCATACAAATCAAGACCCCAGTCTGATCCAGACCTTCACCATGAACCCAGAGGAACAGGACTCGCTCTGAGTGCTCCTTCCCCCATGAAGGACTATGGTTTTCACTGTTCATTGCTTCTTATAATGAATTGTTGGCATAAGCTGCCAATGACATTGCTAGTCATGTAGGCACAGGCCAATCTCTGTGATTTTCTCCAAATCTAAAGCCAATTAGGGATTGCTACCTCAGTTAATATTATCCTCGGCCTTCCATCCCAGTTGCATTACAAGAATGTAAAGCTGACACCAGTTACATAACAAAGGTCATCTGTGCTTCTCTATTCCTCCAGCACATACTAGAGTAATCCAATCACGTAGATCTGGGCAGACATTGTACAGCTGTCATTTATCTGAACAATGCTTTTTGGTGGGCCTCACCCCATAACAGCTGAGCATACATAAATGTCTGCTTGAAGTTCTGAGATTTTCCAGGTTTCTCAGTGTATCCCATTACAGAAATCTCTAATTTGCTTACAGTAATAGCTGCAGCAAAACCATAATAAGCAATATGGATGATTAGGGGTCCAGTGTTTAAACCCATTTTCTTTCATTTGACACTGATGATATACACTGAAGAAACTTCTATTTCAGTAAGTAAAATCTTTATGCAAAGTAAAATGTGATCATTCATACAAGTGGTTAGAATATTTTCAGTCATGAAAAAAAGAAACCATGCACCCAACACTTTACCAAGTAGTATCCAGATATGATTCAGAAGAAAGTACAGGGATTATTCCCTGTAGGCAGTTCAGATGTGGACATCCTGTTTTGAAGGATATCAGATTTTAATAAGGTATATATGGGCTTTCCATGACACTTGCTCCCAGTGCTGGAGAATGATTCACTGCACATTTAATTTACTGGTACAGATGCAGGTTATGTAACTTACCTCACACCTGCCTTGCTTAGTTTTCATGTTAGGACCAATTAAAAGCAGCCACAGAACCCTGCTTTATTGACCATAGAAAAAACAGGAATAAGGTAACACAGATAAGTACAGATGGAAAATAATCTTGCAAACTTTTTTTCCTGTGAAGGAAAGTAAGCAAAATAAAAGTGTGATGAGATAAATTTATTGATTTTCCAAGCCTTAGGTTTGGGGATAGCTAATCCTTAATTTTGCTTTCAAACATACTGCAACATACACTCAGGTCAACTTAGAGAAAAGATATAAATATTGCAGTAATTATTTTAAATTTGTATATTGACACTTTTAAAAACATCTGTATAAGCTGTTTTGTAAGAAAAAAATAGCTACAAAATATAGTAAGACATCACTCTGCTCATCTGCTGTGCATGCAAATATTTACATGTGTGGAAATAATCTAAAAAGTAATAAAGTACGGCAGACACCATACAAGGTGTCACATGAAGCTTTTTGGTGAACAGTGTTCAAGAACTAGCTAGGCTTTGTCTTCAGCTTCAGTCACTCATCACTGAGAGATGCAGGCCATGTAATGCTGCCGTTTATTTAATGATAGTTGTGGGCTGTATAGTCGTAATTGGACTTAAATGAATTTCTCTAGCAGAAAATGTTATCAAAGTTAATGAACTAATGATAGTCTGTATGTCGGGATGTGTCCAAGGCTTCTATTACATATAATGTTTTCTGAAAAATGCACAACATAGCAGGCCTTGATCCCGGAATTGTTTCTAATTTTGATTCAGTTAAGTTTGTAATGTGCTATACCAAAATAGCCCTTTAAGCAGAGGTTCTTCTTCAAAGGGAGCAGTCCAAAAAGCAGGACAAAAGTTGTGTTCAAAGACATAAAATATTTCTTTTTTTGTCCTAAAAGATCTTGAATTATGTTCTATAAACTGGCAGATTTGCTGTAGAAAAGGTAGGAAATGCTAATATGAGTACATTCATATTGAAAAACAAAAGAGAGCCAGCAGGTGATCTCAGGCACTGGACTCTCAATTGACATTGCTTAATTGCTAGCTCATTCCTTTGCTCTGTTTTGGACTGTTTCAAATGGTTTCCTGCTCCAATTACCTCTCTCCAAGACAAAGTTTGCCTTGGAAGTGGCTCGTCCTACATGGATGGTAGACACAAAGCAATTAGTTCCACTTGCCATTAGGGTCAAGGTCTGGTCACCCTCCCTCTTTTATTTAGCAGTATAGACACGGCCATCATGTCCCACCTTTAAGGCTGGTAGTTACAGAACTCAAATCTAATCTCAGGAAATTTAGGAGGAAAAGTAAATAAACAAACTACCAGGCCTTTTGTACAAACTGGTATAGGTCCTGCCTGTCAGCTGTTCTTGAAAAGACAGAGGCAGCACAATTGCATTTTCTTGGGAGCCAAACTCTATCTTTCCTTCCCAGATCAAGAACCTCTGGGGACTGAGATGAATAGATAAGTAACTTCTGGCCATGTGCCAACAAAAGATGGCAGTTAAACTACCAGTCTGAAAATATAAAGTCAAAATTCAGGCTATTGTACAATTGTGGTAGCTTTAGTGTTATACAGTAACTGAGGTTTTTGGTGAGATGGTATATTTTTTTTTAATCTGATTAGAAGTTTCTGCATAATTTTCTTAATTCTGACTAAGTCCCATATCAGTCATATATTTAAGCTAATCTTGGGGCCATTAAGTATTCAACCACCACTGAATTTAGTAGATTGAATTCACCAAATTGCCCTTGGTGCCCTTAGAGATCAAAAGCATGTTGTAGAGAGTTTGTGCAATTTGAAGTGGAACTATGAAGATCACCTTTCTAACATAATTTAATTTATTTCAATCCCAGGAAAAAAAAAAAAGTTTTACTTGAAAAGTAGTTAGGTCAAACTAGATCTATCCACTTTAGAGAAGTGTAGTATATCTATATAAGAGCCCAAGAAAAAGTTACACTTTTCTGTGAAACTACCGCTTTAAAAATGTGTATAAAAGCAAAAGTTAAACCCACAATCAAGAATGAGGGTGTGAAAATAAAACAGCAACATTGCTGGTCAAGTACAGAGGGCTCTAAAGAGGACTTAATGACAGCAAAAAGCTGTTCATTTACTCAGACTTTTTATGTGTTTGTATGCATTTAAGATAATAAAGGATGACAGGAACTGAATTAAGAAATTAGAGAAAATATGATGAATAGATTTTGGATCTTTTGAAAATATATTGGATAGTTATAATATTTGAAAAAAGTCACCATATAAAATACAGCATAGTTCAGTTGTTTATGCAAAAGAACAGCTTTTTAACAAATTTATAAAGGAATTTGTAGCATGTGCTCCCTAGGTAAGTATATCTAATTGTCTTACTAAAGCTGACAACTGTGGGTAAAAAAAGTAGGAGCTTTTTGAGGTAATCAGATTGATTAATTTATAGTGTTAATTTAATCAATCTTAAGAGAAGTCACAGTACTTTGGAAAAGTCAAAGTATACAGTTAGTGGCCTATTCATTCTGCTGTATAAAAAGTGTCAGAATTTCATACTAAGTAACCAAACAATAAGTAGTACAGAAAAGGACAATTCATGCTAGGGGGAAACATATTTAGAATATAGAAAGTTTCCTGTACATTTAGCTTCATAATTTCATGCTTGAGATGCCAGTACATTATGGATAACAAAAGGCAAAATCATGCTAGGTCTAAGTGAAATGGAAAACCAGTTGGACATAAACTCTAGGTCTTTTTCTAAATAACAAAGAGCAATTGAAATTAGAAATACGCTTAATGATGCAGAAATAATTTGAATGCCACCACAGAGGATATGCAGTTAACCCTCAACTTGTCCACTTTTTTTCTGCCTCAATTTAACTAGCAGACTTCACAAGCTGTATCAAATATCTGAAGTTTCTAATGATTATTAATGCTCATAGGATTTTGGGCGATAAAGGTGGAGAAGCTGATCTTGGTGGGATCTATCAGTAAAATAAGCTATACAATTTTAATATATGGTATTAAAATATGGCAGTGATGTATTCGCATCTTAGTATAAAATCCTATCCTGGTAATGTTTAGCTAATGAATAGAGGATACAGAGAAAATTAATGTTGCCTACTATTAGAAAACAAAAGATCAACTATCAGTAATGATATTTACAAAATGCTGTCATTAAATCTCTCTTGATTTGCAGGAGCTAGTGAACAGGAAGAATGTAGGCTTAGAGTGGGTTCATGAGTAATGTCTCTGCTGAACTTTTTATATTCACTTTCAGGTGGCAATATCTTCAAAGGAACCTATATTAGGTCAATAACTATCACTTTTAAAAATCTAATCTGTGGTCCTGAGTGGCATAAAGATATTAATGAAATTAATAATAAATATTTTGCAAAGAAATCCTTGGACTCATGCAGACTCGCACTTTTAATGTGAGAGTAAAACAGAATCTTTCAATAGAATGGAACAAGAAGATAATTCTATTTTTTCTGGTTGGATATAAAATGTGCTGATCTGGAGAAGAAAAAAGAATTTGGGAGTTTTTAGCTTTAGAAAGTACAGAGAAAAAAGTGGAAAAATCTCTCACCTTTTTACCTGAGTATGGTCTTATCATTAAATTGTAGTGCTCTTTATTACTCTTAATTTTTGGACTCTTGCTCAGACAACTATTTTCCAAGGTGATTCTTTTCTGTGCACAATCAATAAGCATAAGCATTTTTTCTCCTGATTGAAGAATTGATTGTAACTTTTTAGTGACATGACTTTCCATATTGCATTTCAAATTGACAAGTTAGCAATCAATAATTTCAAGTATTCAATTAATTTCAAGGTATTCAATTTTTTTCATCCCCTAAGCAGAATTATATCTGCTGTATAAAAGTATAGGAAAATTAATATAGTACTGTTAAAATTATTTTTCATAGGGAAAGGAAAACATTAGAAGAGTGAAACAGAAAAATTAAATCAAAAGGACTTGGAATGATGAATGATAATACTTCTGTAACTAAAGTGAACTACTTAATATCAAATAGAAAAAAAACTTTAATAGCATAGATATAAGGCTGAGAAAGGAAGGAGAAAATAAAAAAGAGAGAGAGACTAAGAAAACAAACGAGAAATCAAACATAGGTATATAAAAGCAGAAAATGCTATTTCTTTAAGACACGTGAACTTTAACCACACATTTTACGACTATGATGACATGCATGAATTGTTGAATATTATAAAACTCTATAACCAGGTTAAATTTGTCTAAACTTAAAATGAAAGAAAACAGGTAGTAGAAACACAAAGCATCTGCTTGAAAAGGTATAGCATCTGAAATGAAGACCTGAAAGACAAGAAATCTCCACTAACAGAAAGAAAGAGAGCAATTAAAAGAGAACTGCCGAAACATACCTTTTCCTGTCCCCACTAAATAAATGTTTAATCAACGTAGAGGGGACAAAAAGCTCACAGTCTACATAACAAATATAGTATATTCAAAGAGAATTTCTGAGTATTCACTCTGGTGTAGTTAATAAACTCAATACTGTTTACTTCCTTTTGTTTTCTCTTAGCCCTTTCATCTTCTCGACAGAGGCATTACACAAGCACTTATGCAAGGACAGTTTCAGGCTAAAATTTTTGGGGAGGTAGAAATTTTAGCAGATATAGTGAGCCTTTAGGATAATATGTAACCCAACATCATCCCATTTCCCACTTAGATTATAAGCAATTGGGAATTACTAAGCATTGCTCCAGAATTATTGAAACAAAGGATCATGTTCAGAAGCTGTTACCTATCCCTAAGAAGATAATTGGGAATAAAGCAAAACAAAAAATGTCTGTTTCTGCTAAGAAAAAGACTAGGGATGGCCTCAGATACATCTGTAACGGTGAACTAAACTGACCAGGAGATAAGTAGGAAGACAGAATATGATCCCCTACAGCACTGAATTATTAGGATCACCAAAAAATCACAAGGAATCATCAAAAAATAGCATGGAAAATGGACCACTCCCAATATGCAGTTTAGTAATGGCTGATCTGTTTTGGAGGGTGACAGAATTCATTATTATGGATATAAGCAATTCTACAACACCTGGTCTCAGTGGCAGGAAATAGTACAGGACATATCCAATTTACTGGAAAGGGCTGATGAGAAACTGATCAGAACATCCTGGAAGAATATGGCTGCAAAGTTTCAAGAGAAAAGCTAAGAACAGAAATTACTTGGGATAAAGATGTCACAGGTGTCTTCAGGGCTCAGGACTGGAACTCTTAGAATACAATACTGATATGTTACTTTAACTGAGGAGAATATTTTTCTATGGAACAAGATTTCCAAAAGTAGATAGCTCCTTTATGGGAAAATAAGAACTACGACTTAAATGGGATTTGTGGACCATTGTGTACAGCTGCTTCATCTCACAGCCGAACTCTGTAGAAAATCCTTTTTTTAATAAAATACAAGTAAAGTCTACCCGAAAACCATTAAATTTTTGTGCTCTACTTTTTTATTGGAAGATTATTTAATAATATAAGTCTGATGTTTTGAAACCTTCTTATGGTTTCCTACTTCTAATTATTCACAGTCAATTTCATAGACTCACAGAACTATTGAGGTTGGAAGGGACCTCTGGATAATCATGTAGTCCAGTCACCCTGCTCAGAGGAGGGTCAACTAGAGCAGGTAGCTCAGAGCTGTATTCAGTCGGGTTTTGAATACTTCCAACAATGGAGACTCCACAACCTCTCTGGGCATCCTGTTCAAATGTTTGAACATCCTCAGAGTTAAAAAGTTTGCTCTCATGCTTAAATGGAATTTCTTGTATTTTGCTTTGTGCCCATTGCCTCTTGTCCTGTCACTGGTCAGTACTAAGAGCCTGGCTCAGTCTTCTTTGCTCCCTGCTCCATCAGGTATTTATACACACTGATAAGATCCCCCTTCAGCCTTCTCCAGGCTGAACAATCCCAGCTCTCTCCAGATTTTTAATTATCTTAGTAGCCCTTTGCTGGACTTGCACCAGTAGCTCCATTAACTCTCATACTGGAGAGCCAAGAACTGGACCCACTACTCCAGGTGTGGCCTCAGCAGGGCTGAGTAGAGGGGCAGGATTATCTCCCTCGACCTGCTAGCAGTGGTCTTCCTAATGCATCCCAGGATACCATTGGCTTTCTTTGCACAAGGGTGTATTGCTGGTTCATGGTCAACTTGCTGTCTGCCAGGTCATCCACATCCTTTGCTGCTAAGCTGCTTTCCAGATGGTTGACCCTCAGCTTGTATTGGTGCATGGGGTTATTCCTCCCCAAGTGCATGACTTGACATTTCCCTTTGCTGAACTTCATGAGGTTCTTCTTTGCCTATTTCTCCAGCCTGTCAAGGTCCCTTGGAGTTACAGTATAATCATCTGGCCTATGATTCACTCCCCACAGTTTCAAATTGTCTGCAAACTTGCTGGGGGTGCACTCTGTCCCGTCATGCAGGTCATCAGTGAAGATATTAAATAGTACTAGCCCCAGCATTGACCCCTGGGGGTACATGACTAGTGTCTGGCCTCCAGTTGGGCTCATCACAACTATCTGAGCCCAGGGGTTCAATCGGTTTTCAGTCCACCTCACTGTTGACTTATCTAAGCCAAACTTCATTGGTTGGTCAATGACGATGTTATGGAGGCAGCGTCAAAAGCCTTACCGAAGTTGAGATAAATATGTACATCTCCTTATCAGTCAAGCCAGTTTTCTCATTGTAGAAGGCCACCAGGTTGATAAGACATGATTCCACTTTCATAAATCCATGCCAACAGCTCCTAGTTTCTATCTCGTCCTTAGTATGTTTGGTTTCCAGGAGGATTTCCTTCATCATCTTTCCAGGGATCAAGGTGAGATAGACCATCCTGTACCTGGAAGGAGGATTCTCCTTCTTTTTCTCTCGAAGATAAGAGTGACATTTGCTTTCTTCATTATTTTGTGTCTTAGTGCTTTTTTTTTTCACTTCTGATATATTTGTAAATAGCAAGGAATACTATCATCAGCCTATATTTCTCTAGCCATAACACAAGTGTATTGTACTCTCTTAATTTCTTCTCCACTTCCACTTACAACTTAGCAGGCCTTCCTACAACAAAAAATGACTGGAAATACCTCATTCATATATCCTGGGCTTCAATTGGCCTTATCCAAAGCTCTCTGATGCTGTCATTCTGCTGTTACTCTGATGCTGCCACTTGCGCTGTGATCAAATGGTACTCCTTTTAGTCAGATACTTACAGTCAGGTTTCATCTTAAAGAACAGTTATTTGCTATTACTCTATAGTTGCTGCACTTGTACGATACCCCTCTGAATTTTGTTTTTTTTTTTTATTCTTCTCCTGCCTTTGTGAAAGGCTGCTGATCTGTACTGCTTGCAGTTCTGCTCCATCAGTAAAGCCTTGCATTTTACATGAAGTCAACAGATGAAAAACATAAACAAGATTATTCTGAACACCAGCCCTTGAAAAACAAACTCCCCTGCTAGCATCCTGTCAACCAGTTAGAACATGTTCATTTTTAAACAACTCTTGTTTCTTTTTATATACCTGCTAAAAAATGTCCCACTCCCCTCCCCCCCACCCGCTCAGTTTAACTAATCATTTCCACATGGTGCTATCTCCACTACTTTTCTGAAGGAGCGATATGTAGTCTACTATAGTTCTTTTCTCTAGGGAAGTCATTATCAAAAAGAAGTACAATTAGTCTTTGGTTTTCCACTACAATTTATTTTCTATAAAATCGCTAAGTCTTTAATTTTTCTGCCCTCAAATATTTATTAAAAGTCTTCTTTACTACTAAGGTCCTGAACATGTCCCACGGCACCGTTGCTGGGGCTCAGCAGCATTTGCCCCAAGACTTGCCCCAGCTGCTTGCTTAGACAAGAGTTTCTTGAATCACTTCTCCAATACAAAAAATAAATTCCAAACAAACATGGCTGGATTCCTAAGCAGTTTTCTGTAAGCCAGCCTAAGAATTTTATTTACACTTGCACTGTAGCTGTTTTCATTTTCATTTGCTTTAGAGTATCTTAGCCTGGAAGAACGTACTCTATACATTTTTCACCTGAAAGAATAACACCAAAGACACAGTCTATATTAATTTAAAAAAATGAGTCAAAATCAAACATCACCTATGGGAAAGTTCCATCTAGGAAAAAATTAAATGGAAATTCTTAGAATCAAAGAATTTTTGAACTGACTTCTGTAGCAATATCTGATTCATGTACTCTTCTACGTGGACTGGCAGATACACCTGTTTAATTTCATTTGCATGCACACTATTTTGAGCTCTTTCATATTTCCTTTATAAAGAATCACAGGTAGACTCACTACACCTGTTAGGTATGCTTCTGAAATATCAAATGACAGCAAACAAATGTTACTAGATGCAGTCATGCAACAAAGCTGTAACAATTCCTTTCCCTGAGAAGGCTAATAAAGATGCCTCTTAACAGGATGGAATTTAAGGGTCATATATAATCAATCCTCCTTAAAAGTATCTTCACAATTAAAAACATTGCAGTGAAGCTATTAGTGCATAAAAAACTCTGCATGTTACCCATTGTATTGCTTATGAAGCCAGGAAACAAAATAAATGAGTGCTTATATTAGGGAAAGAAAAGTTTTATTTTCCCAAACTTTCTGGAAATTCTGATGAAATGTAAAAACCTTTTCTATTAATATGAAGATTCCAGAAATATACCTTTAAGAAAGGTAATGCCTGGAAAAAGGTAAATGCCACACCAACTTTCAAAAAGGTCAAGAAAAAGGATGCTGTTCAGTCCGACTTCAGTCCATGGGAAGCTTATGGAGTAAATCCTCCTGGAATGCATTTTCAACATGTATCAACATTTGAAACAAAAGGAAAAAAAAAAAAAGGTTCATTGTTGCTTTGCATAGCTGTCTGTCCCTGTGAGGTCAAGCTCTGCTGGTTCTTTGGCCAGGTGATCAGTCCATGAGTCTTCTAGGGCTCCAGTTGGGTCATCCATGGGTTGCAGTTCTGAGGAGTAGGCTCAAAAGTGACAGCCTTCTGGGTTAGCAACCAGGAATATGCTGTGTAGATCTGGGTTAGCACCCAGAGCCTGCCAAATATATCAAGGACTCCAGGGAAAGAACATGAGCTAGAATTAGATCCCAGGAAAATTATGGAGCAAGTCCTCCTGGAACACATTTCTGGACATATACAGGAGGCCCTACCAATAGTTTAAACTCAGACGTGCTTGTCGGACAGAACCTGACTCTTTGTGTGAGCAAATGGGACTCAAGAGCTATGCGATGCCCCAGTGTTTCCTTAACAGAAATTTCATCCTTTTCAGGATGTGAGAACTGTGATCAAGCACTTGACAAATCTATTTTTAGCGGTTCTCATTTGGTAAGGTCCAAGGGCTTTAGTGCTTGTCTTCTTCATTGTTTATGTGGGTGGCTGAAGCACCTGCCACACAGTCAGGTGCAGATGACCTCTCTCACTTCCATACTTTCTCTGTTAACAGGCTACAAGGAGGCAATAAGGCCAGGCTGGATTTACTGAACCCAAAGGACACTGTCCTGCCTAATTAGCTTCTCCTCTCCAGGTTGTGCAAGACAGAGGAAACAGCGATGACACACCTAGCTCTGACTTTGCTAGCATCTGGACTCAACATTCTCCACTTTGTGGTCATCCGAAGAAATGTGAACTACAGAAAGACTGTAAAATTGAAGTGCTGACTGAAGTGCATTCATGGCCCATATCATGATAAGGACATATCAGAGTGGCTAAGAGACATTTCCCATGATCTAGTGTGGCTCTCGGATCACACTTGAGTTGACATCCAAGTGTGGGAAGAGTAGATTCCTCTGACCTTCCTCTTGCAGTGAAGCACTGATAGACTATAACTTCATGGCTGTAAGAAAATAAAAGGAATGGATACTTCAGAACTTTTAGACAAATGACTCCTTCCTACTAAAAGAAAATAATTTTAGATTGTTGGTACAAATGAGCAGCAATATGAGTTTGCTTGTAAGATACAGACTTACAAATAAGTTTTAAAATAAGACAAAGGGGTGGGGTGCGAGGAAAAAGAATAAGTTTAATTTAATGGAATGCTCCTTATCATCAGTTTGTCTACATTTTTTTTTACTCCACATTTTCTTTTGTCTTCCCAGGTAGCAGCTCAGCAGATATTTCCAGAATTCTGAAAAGCAGTCTCCACTGCAGCATTATTTTGAAGTAAATAAAAATATTCCTCTTCTGTTTCTGCAAAGAGGGCAATGCAATTATGAAAGAAAAACAGTAGGTGTTCATTGAGAACAAAATCTGTCAAAAATATTTTTAGCTGTTTTGCATTTCTTCTCTGACTGAATTACAGTTCCACACTTTTTAAATGAAAGCAATAAATTCAGTGTTGTTCTCACACTGAAACAGCTATGAAAGACAATATACTTATTAGAATCTCTACAAATTGTTTTGCAGGGTACTGGCATTCATGCTAAAGAATTTTCGCAGTGAGGTTATTTTGCTGCAAGGGCAAATTGTAAATAATTAAATTGTAATAATTTTCAAGGTATTAATGTACTACACATGCCTTTCTGTTGCAGTGTCTTTATTTACCTAAATCAAAAGAGAAAGAGAAAGAGAAATAGTGAGTTCGGGAGGAGCACGGTTTGCTACCATGGTGTTGTATCCAGGCAGTGGTGCAACGTCCTTTTAAGACTAGCATAGAGTTATTTTACCCCTATGTGTACAATGTGATATTTGGTACTCCATAAAAATTCAGACTAGAGTAAAGGACTGTAGCAACATAAATAGGATGGAGTTCTTCACCTGGTCTAGTTAACACCACCTGCTAAACGAGTGAAACAAAGATATAACAGAGCCCTTACTCAGTTCTTCTTGTGCTTATTATTATTTAGTATACGAGTGCTTTCACATTCTTTATTTGACGTAAGTTGAATTTCAGAAATAAAGTTAGTACCATATATAACACAAAGCCATACAGAAATCTCAGGGTCTGAATAATTTAGTGCTGCAGAGCAGAAGAACCTGAAGCATTTTAGATAAAGTTTCTTGGCAAGCTAAACAAAGCAAAACAACAAATGGGATGGAGACACCCTTTCTGCTTGCAGTTATGGCTCAAATGTTTGAATATAGATAGATAATAAAGTTTTCATCCAGCATGTGAAGACCAGAGTTAGCTTACTGCAATAACTGGATCACAGTGCAAAACAGGTTAGTTTCAAAGCTCTGGAGAAAGAAGCATCTCTTTCTTTACTGCTTGTGTGGGTCCTAGAAGATACCCATATACTATTATGAGTGGGGCTCCTTAATGGTCCAAAGTAAAGAATAACTTTAAAGAAGGCCAGAGCAAGAAAATGTCAATGGTACTTTAAAAAAGAAATGTTAACGTTATGCTAACACCTATGTTACACTGTTTTAGCCCTGTGCTAATTTTCACTGTCATTCAATATTTCAAGACTTTGTAACATGGGAAAAGTTAAGACTTGCTTTCTAGTAAGCCAATTTTATTTTGAAAAGATTGTAAGATTAATTCTATTACAATATAAAATACTTGTTTTCTTTTTATAAAATGCAAATATTTACATAATGACACATAGCTGTGCTATTTCTTGATCACAAGGCAAGTCAGAACAACTAACGCAACAAATATTCTGCATTTAAACACAACTCCTAGTTTGATACAAACATTTTCGAAAGCCTTAACAGGAAAATTTTGTTGTGTGCTTCAGCCATGATTTCATATAGAGAAGGTAATAATTATTGTACAGAATTTATTCTTTTGTGCATAGAAATGCTGAATTTTTTACCCACTTTAGGGTAGAAAAAAGGTGCATAACTACTTTTGATTTTGCTTGCTTGCTTGCTTGTTTGTTTGTTTGTGTCTATGGAACTTTCCTTAGTTTAGTTCTGACTTTTTTTTTTTTTTTGAAAAAGGAAATCTTCCATATAATTATATGAATGACAGAGAGATACATGTAACTGTGTGTGAAGACTGACATCAATATCTTTTCATGTATTTAATAATTGTGTATAATTGCATGAACCTATCCATATATTTATTCTTCTGTGTTTTAGAGTTGACTAATATTCTCCACCAGAAATCAAAGGAGAATTTTAAAAGCATTTGACATTCTAATCAATATTTCTAAAGTTCTCTCTGTAATAGTAAGACTGCATGAATGTAAGTTATTTGGATTTGATGCCTACCTCGGTGCAAAGAAATTTTCAGCTTTCTTAGCCATTCACCTAGACTGTCAGATCAGAAGAGCACAGTACTGTCATTCTAAAGTTCATAATCATTATATGCAGGTGAAACAACAGGTTTAATGATTTAAAATCTTTAGATGAAAGCAAAAAGCTATCAAGAATGTATTTCACAAATGGTCCACATCAATCAACTGATAAGTTCATTTAAGACAAGCTTCTCCCACCAAAACAACGCTTAAACAAACATGAAACAAAGTCAATCATTCTACCACTTATGTTAAATAGTTCCTCTCTAAACAGTGGTCTTTTTAGTTGCAGGAAATATAGAGTATCCGCTCAAAATTATGCATTGTATTATAGATTTGGCTCATGTACTAACTAGATGGCTATTCTTTTTATTTTTATCCTTAAGCACCTTGTATATGCAGTGAAGAATGTACTAAATATTGATCTTCTTAATATACCATATTTTGTGACAAAAGGAAATTTTAAATTATTAGTTTACTTCTCTCTGTTGTTTCACACTATCTATTAATCACCAGTCAACAAACATAGAATTATTTTAAGATAAACAGTATAAATGTATCAATGTAATTATGGTTACTATTCCAAAACTTCAAAATGCACAAAAGGAAAATATTTCTAGTGACTGGTTTAGATTAAATATCAGAGATGTGGAGAAGATTTCAGATTTTTTAATTTTTGAGGTGTTCAAAGGTTATCAGAGATGATTAGAATATTTATCAGATAACTTACTGGATTGAGGCTGAAGCAAGCCAAACTTTTTTTTTTCCCCCTATTATTCAGCATCCTTAAGGAGCTGAATAAAAAAGTTTAAATACATATTCAAATAATGCACTTGATGAATGACTGGAAATAAAACAGTCAGATCTGTTCACTCTTCAGAAGCAGGATCATTTGGGGAAAAATATAGTGCAGTTGGGTCATAGCTTAAAGGTTTTTGCAGCTACTCAGCTATATCTTCGTTTTGGAAGTTATGTTATTTTTAAAATACTTAGTAGGAATATTTTAAAATAAAGTAGAATATGCTTGTATTCAAATCCCTTCAAATAAAAGCTGTTCCCTGGACTCATTGCTGAGGTTGTTCGTCATTGCAGTTTCCCTTTGTACAACATTGAGAGCTCTCAAATGAAAATATTCTTCCAAATTTTACATGATAAATTTGATTGTGGGTTAGATTTATGATGAAAATTAAATAGCAGAAAAGGACTGTTGGACTAATTTTTCAACTGAACCGAGCTTTGCTTGTTACAGCATTGTAAACAGCATACAAAACATTACTCTGATTTTGTGACAGATCTTCACACTTTAAATGATCCAATGCTGACGAACAGTCTTACTAATTAATTGTATTTCTTTACCTAATTCTTATTCTCTCTTGCCTCAAACTTTAATTGTAAAATCAAGAGTCATAATCACCTGTTTCTTAAGGTAAATGGCTAGTCCTGGACCATGGGTAGCTTTCCTAACAACTCTGGTTACAGGAATAATAAATAACTTGGTGCTGAATAATAGAAAATTATTTCCATATTGTTCAAAAAGCAATCTGAAATTCACTAAATACATGATTATCAAAACAGATTCATCTAATAATTCCAGATTTGTCTTACTTTCCTAACAGAAAAAAAATCTGTGTGTGTGTGTGTGCGTGTGTGTGTGTGTGTGTGTGTGCATGCACGTGCATGTTCGAGAGAGGGAGAGGCAAGGAGAGCAGGGAAATTACTGAAAGGCTGTGATGTTTTTCTTATAGATGAAGAAATAGAAAAATAGAACTAGTTCAGAACACCAGTTTAAAAAAGAAGGCTGGAATGTTGAAGGAAAGACACTGAGAAGGAAAGTAAAAACAGACAAAATGATTTCTAATACTTTGAAGATTTAATAGGGCAAATGTATGATATAAGCTGAGGTAGTTATTCAAGATTTTGAAGAAGTATATGTCAAAGGAAAATGAATCTGATCAGTGAACTGTTAGTTTTCATCTTCATAATATTTGTATTTTTAAAATGTGGTATTTCCTGTATTTCACCTTCTACCAGGGTTGCATTGAAATGATCTTTTACAAATAGTCTTTAAAAAAAAGTGTATTTTGATTTCAGAAAAGAACAAAACTCCAAAATGTTTAAAGCAAGCCAGCTTACTATAATTAGTTTTTGAGACTACTGTAGTGGAGGGCTGCAAGTAAGGTCAAACTCATTCATCTTTCTTGTAGACTGCTCTGTCTAAAACACCATGTTCGTGTTTTAAATTTTATATAATTAGGTTGCCTACTTTTGCTTTATGACATTGCACATAATGAAGTGAAAAACAGAGTTTTATCCTCTGGTTATTAATGCAGCTTTTACTTTTGATATTGAAACTGATACAGGAATACGCTAGAAGGATGAAATCCTAAACAAAGCAAAAACACCTGCAATTTAAAAAACTGTAGAAATAATAATAAAAAAAACTTTCTTTCCTGTGCGGTATCATGGTTTATGCTGAAATAGACCTGGGAGGCCTAAAATGATTTTTTTTTCTGTATGAGCTAAAAATCACAGTCTCCTGTGGCTGCATGGAAACTTTTATCCTACTCTCTCTTTCTTGCAAGACAAGAAAAGGATCTGATAATATATCATTAGCAGAAGACTATGGTTTCTTATGGTGTGATTATACACCCTACTATATAGTGCTTGTGTTTTCAGTTTATAGTTCTGTGATAACCTAAGGAGACAGCCAGTTTCCTTAAAAAACAGTATATTGGACGGCTGGAACAGATCTTTTTTATCATTCAAGTCATTTTGGGGGGCAAGATATGGAAAGGGTGAGAAGGGGAGAACAGAACAGATCTGTGAATTCTGAATCCTCTGCTTAGGTAACATTGATTTTTAAAAAATGGAGCCATCTCTTTGTGATTCTTGAAACTGCTCAGACCTCTTGATGCTCACCTCACATTTCCAGGAGCAAGTGACTGTCAATATTTATAACAGAATGAAGAAAAGCATTGCTTACTCACTCTCTATTCATGCAATTGTTCTTGCCTCTTTACTCATTTTTTTCCACTTCCTTGATCCTTAGGGGCATGGTTTGAGTACACTTTTTTTGCTGGTATTCTGATTGCTTCTGCATCCTTGTATTTACTATCAAGATTTCAACAGCTCCTTTTTTTCTCACCTATATGTATGTTAATTTGGGGACAGGCGAGAGTCACGTAATCACGGGGAGGGGACTGGCTCCAACTGGCCCTGGCCCTGCTGAAGGGAGACTGGGCACTGCCAGAGGGTTGGGGACACACATACATTGTGTACCTAATGAATTAAATGAGGTCCAGGACTTCCCAATGAGAAGAGGCATCCCCACAGGGTGATTCAGATCACTAAGTATTTGCTGTAGAGGCTGCACTGCCTGATGAATAGAGATGATGTTTGAGCTACAAATAATGAAAATATTTCATGATCCTGACATATTTGTCTTCAGCAATATCATTTACCTCTTCAAGTATTTCTCTTGCTGTGGTCAATGGACCTAGGGTCTCAAAGAAGAGAATACACCTTCCCAGGAAAATTGCCGTGACAAAACTTGAATCACATCCATCTTTTTACTAAGTATTTCATTTTTCGTAAATGAGATTTGAGATCAGTCTTATCACTCATAGGATCAAAAAAACATCTAGCTATTTTCTTCTTGGATCAGCCAGGATGGCTTTGTAAGTGAGGTAAACATATACTGGAATACCCGAAGCACTAAAATAAAACTGTGACAGAAGAAAGAATCCTCCAAAAGAGAGACACCTCAGCCATCCACATGAGTCGCTCTCTAACCCTGAACCTGGAGTCCGAAGAGCTTCGCAGCTCCCAGGTCTGAGAGCATGACCTGGCCACACGCCAAGACCTGAGCACGCACAGGACCGCAGCACGCTCCTGCAGGAGCAGCAGGACAGTGTGGGAGGCAAATCTAGCTTCCTCACAGCATAGCAGTTTCTGCAGGGAATGGCAAGTAAATAAGCAATGTGGCTGTCGTAATGTCACCTGTCTCTGATTCTGGTTGCTTGTGATTTGTCCTATCAATCAAAGTCAAGCTGCTTCAGCTTACAGGCAATGAAGAAAACATGCACAAAATAAAAAACACAGTACAGAGAAAGGACTTTAGAACAATTAAGAGAATTATAAAACAGTAATGGAAGAATTCATGTTGCAGAAAGTCAATCTGATTATCATGCAGTTATCTATTTCTTTCCTAGACAGCAATGTGTCAGCAAAATCAAAAAGAAAAAAAAAATTACACTTGACAGTCAGCAGTAACTGCTCTTATCTCTGTGCAGCAAGAGGTCCAAAATATTATGGCAACAAGAATCGCATGTCTCTAAAACTGTCAGCCTGCACATTTTTTACAGA
Source organism: Dromaius novaehollandiae (assembly GCF_036370855.1). Classification (NCBI taxonomy): domain Eukaryota; kingdom Metazoa; phylum Chordata; class Aves; order Casuariiformes; family Dromaiidae; genus Dromaius; species Dromaius novaehollandiae. The sequence goes on along the minus strand of NC_088098.1, from coordinate 171,210,921 downwards.
ATCTGAGGTGGACTCTCAGCCTGAGTGTGGAAAGAAAGCTGGCTTATATCTAAAAACAATGCAGAAGAGATATTTGTGGACTTGTCATCCACAGAGTAAGAAGTTATGAAGGCTCCAGTACCCATACTTCACAGCCTTGGAGAAACTCCAAAAATAAGCAACTGCACCGGAAGCTGGACACAACAGTAAGGGTACAATATGGATGCTGCAGGAGGGGCCAAATATACGGAGTCTGTGATCTTACTAATGTGAGTCCAGTACTGTTTGAGATGTGTTTTTAACTATTGCAACATAGGGTTTCAGCACTGGAAATTTGAAGAGCTGGGGTTTAAAAATGCAGCAGCACTAGCACACTCAGTGTATGAGATGAGCCCAGTACTATCACATGCTTA